>NW_008357638.1:1891161-1891418 GCF_000622305.1 Nannospalax galili | reverse complement strand
TTTGATCTCTTCTTTTCCAATTATTACTCCTTTAATTTCCGACTTTTGGTTTATTGTGTTTGCAAGAGTTTCAAGCAGTGTGTTAAAGAGAAGTGGAGATAGTGGACAGCCTTGTCTGGTTCCTGATTTCAATGGGAATGCTTCTATTTAGAATGATGTTGGCGTTGGGTTTGTTCTATATGGCTTTAATTATGTTGAGATATGTTCCCTCCAGCCCAATTCCCTCTAGGACTTTGAACATACATGCATGTTGAAGT
>NW_008357638.1:1884826-1891087 GCF_000622305.1 Nannospalax galili | reverse complement strand
AGTTTTTCTCCATTTAGAATGATATTGGCTGTGGGTTTGTTATACATGGCTTTAATTATGTTAAGCTATGTTCCCTCCGGTTCAATTCCCTCTAGGACTTTGAACATAAATGCATGTTGAATTTTGTCAAAGGTCTTCTCTGCATTTATTGAGATGATTATTTGGTTCTTGTTTTTGAGCCCATTTTTATGATTTATGATGTTTATTGACTTACATATATTGAACAATCCCTGCATATCTGGAATAAGGCCAACTTGATCATGGTGGATGATCTTTTTGATGTGTGTCTGTATGCAGTTTGCAAGTACTTGGTTGAGAATTTTTGCATCTGTGTTCATTAAGGATATGGGTCTGGTCGTTTTCTTTTTTGGTTGCATCTTTACCTGGCTTTGGTGTTAGAGTGATGCTGTCTTCACAGAAGGAATTTGGAAGTTCTCCCTCCATTTCCATCCGTTTGAATAAATTAGGTAGTATTGGATGTAGATCTTCTTTAAATGTCTGGGAGAATTCTGCTGTAAATCCATCTGGTCCTGGAATTTATTTTTAGTCAGGAGGTTTTGTATTACTCTTTCAATTTCCTTATGTGTTATGGGTCTGTTTAAGCTACTAATCTCACCTTGGTTTAGTTTTGGTGGTTCCCATGCCTTTAGATACCTGTCCATTTTAATTAAGTTTTCAAATTTAGTAGCATATAGGTTTTTAAGGTATTCCCTTATAATGTTATGGATCTTTTTGGTGTCTGTTGTGATGTTTCCCCTTTCAATGTGGTAGCAATGTGAATGGTGGTTCCTAAGAAGATAGAGTCTTCAGAGTGTTATGTTGGAAAATGATGAGGCAGGTGTTTTCTCAGATTTAGCTGTGAAAGCACACAAACAAGGACACAGCAGTGGTTGAATGGGGAAAAGGCTACCTCAGAAGCTGGAAGCAGAACTTGGTGTTAACCACGCGGTGCTGCTTTTGCAGGCATGCATGGATGAAGGAGTCCCGGAGGCTTGCACCAAGGTTCCAGAAAGCCACGGAGGACAGGCAATGCGTGTTAATGTTGAATTCCCTGCATGAAGCTCCTGAGCAGTTGTGTATGAAGCTGTGAGAGTAAAGCCTGAGCTACATTGGAAAACCAGGATATTGGAGTTGCTGGAAATGTGGGACATTTGCCAAGGAAAGCTTTAGGCACCAAGTGGAGCTGGCCTGCAAAGAGGGGAACTTCACCATGACTCACATGCTGGACATGGAACTGTAGGGCTTGGGATTTTCCATGTTGGTGTTTCCAGCTTGCTTTTTGTTTGTCTTTTTGAGATAGGGTTTCCCTATAGCCCCAGCTGTCCTGGGACTCACTATGTAGACCAGGCTGGCCTTGAACTCACAGAAATCCATCTGCTTCTGCCTCCCAAGTGCTGGGATTAAAGTCTTGAGCCACCATGCCTTGCCTGATTTTTTTTTTATGTAGGCATTTAGAGCTATAAACTTCCCTCTAAGGACTGCTTTCAATGTGTCCCAGAGGTTTTGTTGTATTGTATTTTCCTTTTCATTTAGTTCCAGGAATACTTTTATTTCTTTCTTAATTTTGCCTTTGACCCATTTATCATTCAGGAGTGCATTGTTTAATATCCATGTGTTTATGTGGTTACTAGGGTTTTTTCTGGTGTTGATTTTGAGCTTTATTGCATTGTGGTCGATAGAATGCATGGAATTATTTCAATCTTTTTGTATTTCTTGAGGTTTGTTTTGTGTCCTGATACATAGTCGATTTTGGAAAAGGTTCCATGGAGTGCTGAATAGAAAGTATATTCTTTGGTTCTTGGGTGGAATATTTGGTAGACATCTGTTAGGTCCATTTGATGTATAGTACTGTTTAATTCAGATGTCTCTCTGTTAATTCTCTGTCTTGTTGACCTATCTAATGGAGAAAGTGGGGTACTGAAGTCCCCTACTATTAATGAGTTTGGATTAATCTAGCTCTTAAAATCCTGTAGTACTGATTTTATGAAGTTGGGTGCACCAGAGTTTGGTGAATATATGTTCATGATTGTAATATCTTCTTGTTTATTGTTCATTTGATCAGAATGAAGTGGCCTTCTTTGTCTCTGATTAGTTTTAGTTTAAACTCTATTTTATCAGATATTAGAATTTCAATGCCTGCTTTTTTCTTAGTACCATTCACTTGGTATATTTTTTTCCATCCTTTCACTTTAAGGTAGTGCCTATCCTTGGAAATGAGATGAGTTTCTTGCAGACAACAAAAAGATGGGTTTTGTTTTTTAATCCATTTAACTAGTTTCTATCTTTTGACTAGGGAGTTCAGATGTGTATTGAATCCTGTCATTTTTATTTCTGTTCACATTCTTGATATAGCTGTGCATTTCCACAGTTATACCATCATTGAATTTCTTTCCATAACCCCTTGTGTACAGACATTCCTTTCTTCAGCTCTTTGTACTGCTTCAAGAACTCTCTGAAGGGCTGGTTTTGTGGACATGAATTCTTTCAGCCTGTTTATGTCATGGAAGATTTTTCTTTCCCCTTCAACTATGATAGACATTTTGGCTGAGTAAAGTAATCTGGGTTGGCATCTGTGGTCATTTAGAACTGGGAATGTTTTGGTCCAGGGTCTTTTGGCTTCCATAGTTTGCACTGAAAAGTCAGCTGTAATCCTGATGGGTTTTCCTTTATATGTGACTTGTTTCTCTTTTGCAGCTTTCAGTATTGTCTCTTTGTTTTGAACACTTAGTGTTTTTACTATGATGTGCCATGGAGTTTCTTTTCTGGTCCTGTCTGTTTGGTGTTCTGTATGCTTCTTGTATTTGTATGGGCATGTCTTTTTCAATTTTGGGAAATTTTCTTCTACAATCCTGTTGAAGATCTGTTCCATACCATTATCTTGAGATTCTTCTTCTTCCTGTATATCTATGATTCATAAGTTTTTTTTATGGTGTCACACAATTCTTGCATATTCCATTACTGTGTTTTCTTAAATATTTCATAAACTTTGTTTGAGTGGTCTAATTCATCCACTTTATCTTCCAGTCTTGATATTCTGTTTCCCATTTCATTCATCCTATTGGTGAGGCTCTCTGCTGTTGTTTCTAATTGGCTTTCTGAGTGTTTCATTTCCTTCTTCATTTCAGCCTGAGTATTCTTCAATGTTTCTAACTCTTTTCTGAATCCATTCAGAAGTTTATCCCTATCTTCCTTCAGTTCTATGATTTCTTTGTGTGTTCTTTAAATTCACTGAAGTCTTTTGTCATGTTTGTAATTTTTATTTTGAGTTCCATGTCCTGTGTTATCTCTAGGGAGTTCTCATTCATTGTACTCCTCTAGAGGACTATTGGTACTTGATGCGGATATATTATTTTGGTTTTTTATGCTATCATTTTTTTTCTCTGTGACTTTGCCATGTGAATTTCTTTTGTAGTCTGTGATTCTTGTGTGAGACTCAAGCCTTCCTTTGTTGAGCTTAGGTCTGCTTTTTTTTTACATATGGAACACTTCACAAATTTGCGTGTCATTCTTGCACAGGGGCCATGCTAATCTTCTCTGTATTGTTCCAATTTTAGTATATGTGCTGCCAAAGTGAGCACAGATCTTCTTTTTGTAAGCTTTATGTGCCTTTGTGGTTTACTTGTTGGGCATGAAAAGCTGGATGGTCTAGGCTTCAGGTTCGCTCTTTTGATTTTATATCGGAGTGGCCAGATTGCTTTTGTCTTCAGGAGTTCCCACAGAGGCCCAAGTGAGATGAGGCTCAGATGCTCAGGCTTTCTCCTAAGGTCTGAGTCCCTCTAGGAAAGATGCTGCCCTCAAGAATTTGGGGGCTGGGCTGGCCTGGGAGAAGGGCCCAGGGAAGATGCTGGTCTCCGGAAGCTGGTGGCTGTGCCACCCAGGAGTGCAAAGAGAGATGGGGATAGGAAGAGGCCCCAAGGGATCCTGGGGACTACTGGGAGGAACTGGGTTGGTCTGGATGCAAAGGATCAGGAAGCAGTGGTGGCTCTGGGCCAAAAGTTAGCCTGGGTGTTTGGGTGCCAAGACAAGAAATGGGCCAGTATCCAGGCTAGGAAGAAAGATGCTGTGGGGGAGCTGCGGGGGTGAAAGAGGCTGGGGGGAGTCAAGGTGTGGTGGGCACATTGGACTTACTCAGAAAAGGTGCTGGCATCAGGATACCTGGAGGCTGTGCAGCCCAGGGAAGTAAAGGGAGGTGAGGATGGGACCAGGCCCAGAGGGTTCCTGGGGACCACAGGGAGGAACTGGATTGGTCTGGATGCAAAGGATCAGGAAGCAGGGGTGGCTCTGGGCCAAGAGGTTAGCCCTGGTGCCTGGGGTGCCAAGACAAGAAATACGCCAGTACCCAGGCTAAGAGGAGAGATGCAGCGGGGGAGCTGCGAGGGTGAAGGAGTCTGGGGCATCATGGCATGGTGAGTAGACTGGACTTACCCAGGAAAGGTTTTGGCACCAAGACACTGGAGGCTGTGCAGCCCAGGAAGCAAAGGGAGGTGAGGGTGGGACCAGGCCCAGAGGGCTCCTGGGAACCAAGAAAGGTGCTGGCACCTGGATGCCCTGGAGGATGTTCAGCCCAGGGAAGTAAAGGGAAGTGATCAAAAATCATTTTAGTTTTATTTGTATATATGTTCTGTTTTTACAGGAGCTGACCTCATTTGATCAAAAGTTTCAACTGAAATGAGTGCCTTTCTTCAAGTCAGGGCTGGTCTCTGGATACCTTGTGTGGTAGCCACAGTAGCTTCCCCATGCCATTCCCTACCCTGGGGACAGGAATTAGGCAGCCTCCCAACCATCCAGTCCGATTTTCTCGTTAAAGGGCTGACCTCAAAGTCACAGAGATCCACCTGCCTCTGCCTCCCAAGTGCTGGTAAAAAATTCTCTTGAATAAGAGTCTACAGAGTGTGGGTCCTTGTACAGGGCTCCTACATTAAACTTTACCTACCTAGGGCTCAGGGACCATTTTGGAAGAAGAAGTGGAAGGACTAAGAGCCAGGGTAGGAGGCGCGTGACCATATGGAAATAGAGTCTTACAGGCTTCTGGGACCTTGCTCATAAGAACTTACAGCAATGGTGACAGCATGCATAAAACTCATGCAAAATCAAGCAGACAAATACCCAACACAGAACTGTGGAAATGGGTAGCAGGCCCAAACCTTACCTGAAGAACTATTGCACAACTGATTACTGCTGGGTGAGGAAAAGCTGATCTTCTTTAAAGGAGGGACTCTAGATAGGCTGACTAGACTTGCACTGAGGGACATCTGGGGACACTAACTTGACTCGATAGGCCTTAACATAAATGATAGAATGCATGAAATCCAGTGGTGGGGTATGGGAGGGGGGTGCAGATGGGAAGGGGGCAAAGACGATTAAGATACTGTGTATTCAATACACAAAAATTCAATAAAAAATACAAAAAAATTCTCTCTTGAATAAATGAAGAATTTACAAAATGGAGAATATCTCATCACTGACTTACAAGATTAGATATAACGTAACTGCACACATCAAGGCCCAAGAAATAGTAGCAATCATGTTCTCTTTTATTTCTTAAATTAACAAGTGAAAGTTGTATATATCTGTGGCATATACTGTGATAATTTGAAATGTGAAACCATTGTGGGATTAAGTAAAGTAAGCTAATTAGCCTATGTGGTGCTTGCATGTTTATCATTCAGGTGGTTTCAATGAGAAGTGTCCCCTAGGTAAAATGATCAAGGAGTTAGAGAAGACACAAAAGATAAGACGTCCAAGGACTGGCTGAGTCTTGATGGATGCTGGTACTCAGAAGATAGGGTGTGGAGAACGGCAAAGGCCATGGAGGAAGTGTAATCTTAAATGGAACAGGAGCCAGAGAGTATAGTCTAGTGTCCAAGATGCCACATGAAGCTGTATCTAAGAGAAAAGAGGAAGAAAATGAGTAAAGAGCAGACATCGTAGGAGATAACATGAAAACTAGGATTAATCATTGGTTTTAGAAACATCAAAGCCATAGTGACCCTGACAGGAGCAATGGCTTTGGATGTTTGAGGCAAAAGCCTGATTAATAGCAGATTCAAGAAAGAGCAGAGTGGGGCTGGGATGCAGGGCAGTTGGTAGAGTGTTTGTTAGTATGCATGAAGCCCTAGGTTTGATCCCCAGATAAACACATGAAGTGTGGCATGGTGGCACATGCTTAGAATCCCATGTCTGTGAAGGTAATAAGTTCAAGGTTATCCTTAGCTACATAGCAAGTTCAAGGCCATCCTAATACACAAGACCTTGTCTCAT
>NW_008357638.1:1871781-1884731 GCF_000622305.1 Nannospalax galili | reverse complement strand
ATATATATAGTAAAGCAACTGAACAGCAAGTATTGACAACCCGAAGCCTCTTTGGCAGAGGGAGATTTGGCAGATTTTGCTGTGAAAGGGAGAAAGAGATGAAGCAGTGGCTGGAAATGGACAAGCAGTTTCGTGCTTTGCTGAGAATGTGTGTAAGTATGGCATGCTTGCATGATAACAGTAATAATCCAATGAGGAAGGCAAACTTGATGATATAAGATGGAAGATACCTCTAGAACTATGACTTTGATCAAGAGAGAGGGAAACCACAGATTTGGGCCACAGATGTCCTCAATCAGGAGAGACGGGAAAAAATCCAGTGCACAACAGACTTGGACCATGGAGGAGTAATGACTGTTTAGCCATAGAAAAAAAGAGGGAAGGTAATATTTTCTGGGTCCAGATGTGTGAAGATGAGTAGATTTGGTGGTAGATGAGCATACAAGGTGCCCTCTTGTGGCTTCTGTCTTATCAGTGAAATATCAAACCAAGGTTGACAGCTGACAGTCAGGGGAAGGTTGGAGGAGAGAGTGGAACACAGTAAGGCATGAATGTGAGAATGCATGGACCCTGGAGGTCTTGTAAGCCCCCTGACTGGAAGCCAGTGGTTACGAGTGCAAAACGATACTCAAAAATACAATGTGTGTTTCTATTGACCCACTCAGCAGATATCTGAAGAGCAAATGGACGGTTGGGCTTAACCAGGACTGGCATTTTGAGAGAGACATCAGCAAAGTAAGGACCCAATTGGAATGCGTGAGCGATGGGGTTCAAGGTGAAGGAATGATGACAGGAGAAGAAGGGGTGAAGGACAGTAGGAAGATGGCAGGCTCCGATAATTCCAGGTACTGGAGGAGGAATTACTAGATTTGGGGAGCAGAGAAGGCTCACTGGACAGATGTAGTGTTACCCAGTGAGATTCCTAGAACCTATGGACTGGTTATTGGTAAGGAGAGTCAAGTATATGGTTTGGGAGGGTGGCTGGGGGAAGGGTGAGGAAAAATAGAAGGAGTAGATAGGCTAAGGTAAGAAGGTTATGCCCTAAGAACAGCAGGAATACTATTGGAAAGAGTAACAGCAAGCTGGAGGTTAAGCCTTCAAGGAACCAGAAGGATGACTCAGGGGTTAGGGAAAGGAACAGGGAACTGGGTGGTGTACAGGAGGACATGAGGTCAAAGCCAAGGCTTTGGAGAGGCTGCAATGCATCACAGCTGTAAGCTGAGACTGAAGCCAGTCTGTCTTGGTTTTCATCCCAGCTCTGAGATTGATAGACTGTAGTCACGTGACCTGTCTGAGCCTCCATTTCCTGGTTTGTAAACTGAGTACAGTAATGAGATGGCCGACACAAGGATGATACCAGGATCTAATGGATGCAGCAGGGACCCTGTACAATGGTGAATGCCATCCAATGTTGGTTGACTTTTTGAGAGGAAGACTGAGGCACAAAGCAACGCTTCCAGAAGTTGTACACAGTCAAGGTCACCCAGATAATGTCATTCTGGAACCTCAAACCCAGTTCAATCCCTCTCTAGAGTCCATTCTGAGCCACCGAGCAATAGGTGTCAGAATGCTAATGAATGACAGTGACATTACAGCTCAACTGGCAGGTGTGCTGTGGCACCCTTCCCCTAACTGATCAACCACAGAGGGAAAGTCCTTTGCTGCCCTCACTTCTCCCATGTATCCATCACCCTGTCTTTTTTCACTCACACTCCTCTTATGGTTCTTGAAGTCTCTGTCCTAAAGCCTTCCTCTCAGGGAAATTGTCAGATATTCTTGCTAAAATTCATAGTACTGTAAGACATCTCATTCCCATAGACCTTGCCCTTGAAACCAAAGGAATTCAATGTAAATCGTGTTTTGTTCCCTCCTGGGGGTGTAGTCTGCTGGGATCCCCTAAATATATTCTTGCCTTAGTTGTTTTCTCTTGATAACCTTGACCTTGCTGAGCCACCACTGATGGAAAGTTGTGAAGGAGACTTCCTCTAGGGTCGACAGCATCTATGGATGGTATCTTCAAGACCACCAAGGCAGGAGGATACTTGTGGAGGTCACATGGCTGCTTGCTGGTGACAGGTCACACAGGGCAGGCTGTGTGAGCCCAGTCTGATTTCTTCCCACAGCCACACACTCAGGAACAGAATAGGGAATCAGCAGTCACCCAAGAGAAGGGTTTATTGTTGCCATATTTAAATCATCTTCTTTCTTGAAACCATGTGGAGAGAAGCCTTCCGCCTCACTTTACAGCACAGAGAATTTTATCATTGTACCGTGTGTTGTAAGGACCAAATATACTTTTGCAGGAAAAAAAAGAGATGGTTATTAGAGACTGAAAGAAAACCACAAAAATGCCAAGTTAGAGGTGGAACAGAAGAGCTGAATTGTCCTTCTCCCCCAACAGCACTTCCAGACATGAGGCTGAGACTTAGCTATAGGCTCACTAGACCATGCCATGTTTCTAAGGATAGAGAGGTTACACAGGTAGAAGAATGTGTTGAAGGAGGTATCAGAAGGTGATGACATGCTTTTTACAATCCAGCCACTCTACTGTCCATAGTCCTTTGAAACCACCATTGTCCTCTCTACGTTATAGATGTCAAAGCTGAAATATAGGCAAGTAACAAGGTAGAACATTAATCAGATTCCTAGTCTAGGAAGGATGAGGGAGCTTTGCCACTCACGTTTGTCACAAATGGTTGATCAAGGAACCTTCTGTTCAGTTGAAAATCACAGATAGGCTAGGAAGCTGAGCTCTTGTACCAGAGGTTTACTGGCTGAGGCTATAGCTTTGGGCCCTGAGAAGTAGAAGTTTGTAGCTCCAGACTTTAAAAGCCAGCAGCACACAGCTTTAGGTAGTCTGACAGCCTTTAGGCTTCTGCACACTCTGCTGCAGGTCCTTCTCTGGAATTGTTCAGCTACCTTCTCACTCCTGATGGCTAGACAAGGCGCTAAAAGTCCCAGGAGCTCTTCTAGTCTTTGTTCAACTAGCTCAAACCACTCTACCCATAATAAAGACTACAAGTATGCAATAAAAACTATTTGCCAGAAATCCTTATTAGAGCCTGTCATGGTTAATTTTAGTCAACTTGACACAAACCTAGACATACCTGAGAAGAGGAAATCTTTATTAAATTAATTAATTTATTTTTATTTTATATGTATGAATGTTTTGCCAGCATGTAAGGGCATGTCATGCAATGCCTATAGAGGCCAGATGAGGGTAGCAGATCCCCTGAAACTGGAGGAATGGTTGTTAGCTACTATTTGGGTGCTGGGAACCAAACTGGGTCCTCTGCAGGAGCAGCCAGTGTCCTTAGCTGCTGAGCCATCTCTTCAGCCCCAGAAGAGGGAATCTTAATTGAGGAATTACCTCCATCAAATTGGCCTGTGGGCATATCCATGGGGCATTTTCTTGATTGTTGATTAATGTGAAAGAACCCACCCCGCTGTGGACAGTGCCATCCCTGGGAATGTGGGCATGGGCTGTATAAGAAAGGTAGCTTATACAGGGAAATCAAGCCAGTAAGCAGTGTTCCTCCATGATCTCTGCTTCAGTTCCTACCTCTAGGTTCCTACCTAGAGTTCTTTCCCTGTCTTCCCTTGATGATGGACTGTAACCTATAAGTCAAATAAACCCTTTCCTCCCCAAGTTGCTTTGTTTGGTGTTTATTACAGCAACAAAAAGCAAACTAGAGCAGGGCCTAATGTTGCAAGACTAGGGAATAGTATACTGGAGAGAAGTCTTCCAATTCCCTCAACAAGACTGAGAAATACCTTGCTCATGTAGGTAAAAGGAGGGCATGATATGCACGGCTTACACTTTCACCAAGCATAAGCCTTACATGTACACTAATCACAAGCCTTGCTTAATAACCAGCCACAACCCTTGCTTGCACCAATCACAGGGTTTTTGCTTAGTCACTGGGCAGGTGGGAGGGTGATGGCTCAAGGTAGTAATTGCTAAGTCATAAGGAGAGAATACACAGTTCAACCAGAGGTCATCTGCAGCTATTTTAAGGTTCAGAAGCTGCTGGAAGAGAGAAGAGATCAGATATTGAGAAGGCAGGAACAGAGAGTCTATGGGTCTCTTTTAAGATAGTGGGAGCAATGAAAAGGGAGCAGCAACAGCATGTTGCGCACAAGTAAAGGAAAACTTACTAATATGCCCAGGTTCTGAAGCCAAGCACCCATGAGGAGAGACAGAGAAGAGAAAGTGAAACAGCAGAGGAACCTAACACTCCCTCGGGGTGTTTAGCTAGCGTTAAGTGCTGTTAAATACTGTGGAATGTTAAGCCACAATAGAGAATAATTGTAGTAGGCAGGGTCATCTAGAGTTTCCCAGAGTTCATGGAGACTGGTCTTCTAAAGGCAGCATTAATTACCTGAGTGGTCCTTGCAAATGGAATAGACTTTTCTTAGAGTAAGCCTAGAGGCTGAACTGCACAGGACAGTCTGGCTCCTTGCTTACAATAAGGATTTACCATGACTGCAGACTAACTCTGTGGCTGAACCCAGTGTTCTCTCATCACCACTCTCCAGCTTGTTCCTTGAGACATCACCCACAGCATCCTCACCCTGTTTAGCAGGATGACTCCTCCTTCATCCAGAATGCCCAGCTTTCTTTCCACCACTCTGGAACATGACTGGTTATGCACTATTCCTCCTTTCATGTCTTCTTCATAAGTTACCCTTCCCTCATGTCTGAGGACAGCTTTGGGGGCACAGACCCAGACTTTGGAGTCAACAGAGTCTGTTCAAGCCCCATCTCTGCACCTAGTTAGTTGTGTGATTTTGGTTAAACTGTCTAAACTCTCAGGGCCTTTTTCTTTTCTCTTTCATATGGAAAGGATATTATTCTGCAAGAAAGTTGAGCTGATTCCAGGAATGCAGACTTTATTTCTGATTAGAAGAAAAGAAAATCTATATAATTCACCACATTGGCAGAATAAAAGGAACATTATCCAGTGTCTCAGTAGAAAGTGAACACGGTTGATAAAATACAACATCTAAAAAACAAACAAACAAATCTAGGGCTGCAGTGTATTTCAGTGGTAGAACATTTGCTTAGTATGGGATAGGTCCCCCTTGGTTCCGTCACTTCAAACAATCTTAGCAAACTCAAAAGAAAGTCTCCCCTCCCCCCCACTATCAATTCTACTGTGTAGTTGGAGTGACAATCTGATTTAGAGTACTGGACAGTTAGTTCCCAGGAGGAGGATATATTCAGGAATGAAAAAAGGCAAAAAAAAAAAAAAGACACAGGAAGCTAAAAACAAGTCCTCCACAGAAAGGCTTCTCTAGTATTGGTCCTGCTCCTGAACCTCTTAAGTCACCTCTAAATCTTTCGTTTCTAATTCCCACCTCCCTCCCAAGTTCAAAGCAGCTTGCTAGAAAAGAAAAAAGAGTAGACTAGACCAATTTTTCCTTGTTAAAAGCACTCTATAAGGATTGTTTTATTGGTTTATTTGGAGTTTGATTTTTTTATTGGCTAGGCAGAAATGTGCATTAGCATTCCACACATCCACAGAGGTGACCCTTGGTGTTCTAAGAAAATAGTATAAAGCAACAGACTGTTCATGTTGGGATCATGTTCACTGCTATTTCTTTCCCTAACAATTATTTTGTAATTCAGATCATTACATGGGAGCATTAGAGGGGTCTTTCAAGACCATCCATTGAGCCTGTCACCCCATAAGGGATCACTGAGGCTTCATTCAAGGAGCACAAATTTGTGATGGCACCGATCTGAGTTTCTACCCCAGCATGGCCCCTTTCTGACATTAAGCACTCTTTGTTTACCTATCCAAAAAACAGTAACCGTGAGTCCTACCTCCACAGTACCACAGAACTGAGCAAATGAATGAGTGGACAATGGCTGTCATTCTTTTTTATTACAGTTTCAAATCCTGTATGCTGACATTTGATTTTTGACCATGACCACACACAAAAGCATTTTGACACTCAGTTTCTGACCCTAGGACCTGGAATGTTCTTTGGCATCACATCGTTTGGAAGCAGACTCAGGGGCCACCTAGGCAGGAGTCTCTGTGTGCCAAATGTTTCCTCCTAGCAGTTTGCCACAGTGCCAGGAAGTCATTATTGATATCCATTAGGGAGAAAGCACTATGAGCAATTGGAAGGGGGCCCCAGTTCTGTAAGTTTCTAGCTGTACGACCTTAGGCAAGGACTTACCTGTGCAAATCTCTGTTTTCTCATCTAAAGATGAGGATAATACTTATCCTGTCTCCTTAGCTATTACAAGGGCCAAATGAAATTGCAAATGGCAGCAATTATCAATTAGTCATCCTGCTCTGTAGGGACATTTGTCAACATCTGAAAATACTTTTTCGTATGTGTATGTATGTGCATGATGTATATGAACAGACATATGTGCATGTCAATGTATGTGTTTATGTGTGTTAGTGTGGACACATATGAAGGTCAGAGGACAACCTTGGTTATCAGACCTCACCTTCCACCTTGTTTGAGGCAGGGTCTCTTGTTGGTCACCGCTGTGTAAGCTGTGGGCTAGTTGGCCCACGAGCTTCTGAGAATCCTCCTATCTCCACCTCACATCTTTCCATCAGTGCACTGAGATTACATATGTGTATGACCGCATCTGGTTTTAGCTAAAAGTAATAGGGGGATCTGAACTCTGGTCCTCAAGCTCGTGTGGAAAGTACTTATACGCTGAGCCATCCCAAACCT
This sequence comes from Nannospalax galili, assembly GCF_000622305.1. Lineage (NCBI taxonomy): Eukaryota > Metazoa > Chordata > Mammalia > Rodentia > Spalacidae > Nannospalax > Nannospalax galili. The sequence continues at coordinate 1,878,023 of NW_008357638.1, read as the reverse complement.
GAAGATACTTTTGATTGTCACAACTAATATGTAGAGTGGGCTACTATAAATTTCTACAAAGCACAAGATGGCCTCCCACAATAAGAACTATTTTACCTAAAGTATCAATAGTCCTGAGGTCAACAGAGGGCTTTGCAACCTGGAAGAACTCAGACATCCTTCTGTACAGTGTCTGACTGCTGCCCCATGCCTCTGAGCACGCATAGGCAAGTATGTGTGATACAAAGAGATTATCAGGCCATCTGCTTTCCCCAGCTTCCCTTGGCCTTGGCCCAGCAGCTGCTGATAAATCCACAGACAGCACCTTTCTCTGAGTTGGGATCTTCCTCCTTTTGTTCCCAAGTCTCAGGACAGCAGCTTCAAGCCAAAACAACACTCCACTTCAGCTACTAGGTTTGCACTATGGAGGGATGCCGTAGCTTCACCAAGCCGTGTAATCCATAACTAGCAACATAGCAGGGCCCAACTCAGGAGCTGTTCTGCAAGTGAGGAGGTAACTTCCTTATCTCCTGTGCAGTGGGCCCCTGGGAGCCCTTAAGGGGAGCCCTGGGTTTTTCAGCATCCCATGACAACCTTGGGTGATATATTATTCTGGAAAAATACTGAATTTCTGTCCAAGTAAGATTTAAGCCAACATGAAACATGGAATGTTCTTCTTCTTTTTCTTTTTCTAAGGTCCTCAATATCACAGCCAACAAAAACAGGTCCCATATATTTTAGTATCTATTATGTATTTTCTATGGAGAGACGGAGAGACAGAGAGAGAGAGAGACAGAGACAGAGAGACAGACAGAGAGACACAGAGAGAGAGTGCTGGGGGAAAAGAAAGGGAAGGAGGTACAAAGGAAGAAGGGAGAGAGAGAGAAAGAGAGAGAGAGAAACAGCGAGAGGAAAGAAAGGAGAGCTCATTTGGGGGATTTTTTATTAAATTCCAACACCAGGAAGCTCTGTGTACACGGCTGCCTGTTCTCTCCTGCTGAAGCCTGAAGGCAAACCAAGATGCTGTGTCAATTACAGAGAAAATCAATGAAGATACTGTTCGGGAGTCCTTTTCACCATTCAGTGAGGATGGTATCCTTCACTTTCTAGCACTGATTCATTTACTTTTGGTCTCTCTGGGGGCGGCTGACATATTGCTGCTCTGAAGAATCTGAAGCAAAATCACCTTTGTTTCTTACCTCAACGTGTTTCTCTGGACAGTTTGTTAAAGGAGCAAGCACCATGTAACCTTGTCAGCACTGTAAGGTCAGAAGGGCAAGACCTCATGGGCCAGCCTTAGGCAATCCCCTCCACCAGCCTGGCCTTTCTTGCTAGGTGCCTTGGGCCTGATAAGGCCTCCAGAGCTGAGAATATCAGGAGTTCCAAGCCTCTCTGTCTCTCTCTGTCTCTGTCTCTGTCTCTGTCTCTGTCTCTGTCTCTGTCTCTCTCTCTGTCTCTCTCTCTCTCTCTCTCTCTCTCTCTCTCTCTCAATCTATCCAACCCTAAACTAGTAACTGCTCCAGGGCTAGTGTCTTCCTAACTCAGCATCTTTGAGGACAGAACCTTCCAGAAATTTAAACTAGTTCCAATGCAATGGCATTGAGGAAAAAGTTTCCAGAAGAGTATCTCTGGAACATGTCCTAATATTCCAAAACTCAAGGAAAGGTAATGGGAAAAAAAGATTGAAAAAAAAAAAAGAAAAAGAAAACAGCAACTGGGAGATAAAATTATACAAAGTTGAAATAATTGAGCAATGGGAAAATGACTTTTAATTAAATTTCTTTGTGATAATATCCCAAGACAATGAAAGAAGTAATGTCTATTAAGGGTATTAAGAGATTATCAAATTGGAGAAGTACGCAGCCACCTGCTTGTGTGGCTGAAACTTCCATTGCCATCATCCATCTGACTAGGTAACATCCTTCCTCTCCCGCCCCATGTTAGATTTCAAGTGCTTCTAGGGAGGTCAAACCTCCAGCCCCTGTGCTAGTTTCTTACTATTGCTTCAATAATTTAATGCAAGATAGCTTATGATAACATAAACTTACTCTCTGGCCATTCTCTAGGTCAGAAGTCTAGATGGGTCAATAGAACTACATTCTTTCTGGAGGCTCTGGGAAGGGGTCTGTGTCCTTGCTTTTTTCCATTTCTAGGGGATGCCTACATTGTTGGTTCATGACCTTCTCCCATTCTTGGAGAAGAACATAACAACTGCGCTCTCCCTTTCTCCATCCTTCCCTCTCTCCTCTCGCTCCTCTTCGTTGACTCTATTCTTCTATTGTATCACCTTCTCTATTTTTGACTCTCTTGTTTAGACCCTGGTGGTTGCCTTGGACCCTCACAGATAATTCAGGACACTTTTCCCACTTCAAAATCTTTACCCATACCTGCAAAGTCATCCTTTTTGTATCTAAGGTAACAGTCACAGGCTATAAGGATTACATCGTAGATACTGGGCAGGAGAGGGGGTGGTATTTTTCTGTCCATCATATTCTCTAAGTTTTTTAGTAGCATCAGTGATACTACTAAAAATGCAATCATATTCTTCTCAGCTAAATGATGGGGAGAAAAGAGGGAAGCTGCAAGAACTAGGTAAGAGAGGAACAGAGGTACCAAAAGGGAGAAAAGTGCAGAATTGAGAGGCTGGACTGACATGGTATTGATTCTGAAGACTTATTTCCTGACTTTATGAGAAGCATGGCAGGGCTTTTCTCTATGATGGTGCTGTAAATTCATGCTTTGCAGTCTCCTCTATACCTCTAAACACAGTGATGATAGAAAAAGTGACATGAAATAGAAAAATAAAAGCCACACAAAACAAGCAAACAATGCTGTAGATCTGGAATAGAAAAAAAACCAAAGCGGCATTGAAGTACCAGGCTTGCTGGGTCTGCAGTCCAAAGGGATAACTGGCTCAGCTGAGAGTTTGCTCCCTATGGAAGCTGACAGCTGAGCCAGAGCAGTCTGGAGTTCCCTGCTTGTGAAAGGATGCCAGAGGCTCTGTGACACAAAGCTCAATACCTGAGTAGACTGGAGGAAGCAGGCTTGGCTTTACAAATACCTCCCAAGCCAACCAACATTGGATAAGTAGCCAGTTCTGAGATATCATTAATGTTACTGAGGCCTGAGATTCCCAAGCCAGCAATCACTAAGTTCTGATACATATTCCAAAAATTAAACTTCCAGACAGAATAGGCATTCTGGTTGCTTATCACTTCACAGCAAGCCATTTTACTTAGCTCATGGATTCAATAGCTTAAGCATTCAGATAGGTACTGCAAGAATGTAAGGACCTAGGCTGGTGGTAGCTCACTTGCTAGAATGGCTTGGTGACACCTTCATTCATGTGTCTGGAGGCTCATGCTGTCATTAATAGGGGACTGAGGCTGAGTTGTGAACTGTTACCCTGTGTATTCTCTGCACCTGGGTTAGCACATGGCAGTTGAGTTCCAAAGTAAGAGTGAGGGTCCCAAGAGAGCAATGTGGAGTTCCTGGTATTTTTATGACCTAGACTCAAAAATCACATAGTATCCATGTGACTCTATCCTAATCCATCAGCTGATACCATCATAAAGGTCTATTTAGGATCTAGACAAGTGAATCTAGATCCCATGTCTTGGTATGAGAATTTTTATTCAAATTCTAACAAATGCATGTGAGATGAGATACTAACCTTGTGAGCAGTCCTGAGATGACAGAAACATTGCCATGGGCTGAGCTCTCCAACTCAATTGCCACATTTAGTTCTTAGTTTCCTAGGAGAGAAATAGAGATAACTACTTAGGGTCTAGATAGAATTAGCCATAGAAAAAGTTGAAGGAAAAATATTTGCACCTTATTCAAAATGAGTCTGAAAACCAGTGTTTCAAAACTTAAAGGAAAATGAATGCAAAAAAATAAAAATTAAAAAAATAATAATTTTAAAAATCAACAATTGGGAGATAAAAATTATTTTGTATAAAAATTGAAATAATTGAGCAATAAGAAAATTAAATCCTTATAATAATACATGAGACAATGAATTAATAATATCTGTTAAAGATATTCAGAGATTACCAAATAAAAAGCAGAATTCATAAGAACAGGTAACTATGAAATAACTGCAGAGAGCCTCAAAAACTAAAAGCACAATAGATGACAGCTCTACACTTGATATGATTTTTTAAAGAGAATTAGAAAACTGATATGAATCGCTCCAGAATTCCAGAATAATTCACTCCTAATGACACAAGATGAACACAAAATGATGACGATATTTTTTAAATGATTATGAGGACAGGTTTCATTTTCAGTAATAGCATTGTGGTCTGCTACAAATCAAACCTCTCACATAAAACAACCTGTAAAAATATAAATTTATGTCATTAGTGAACAAACAAGAGCAGCACAACCTGGAAGAGACATGGCCCTTGAAAATGGAACCACATGGAATAACATACAGTCATTTTCAGGTCAGAGCCAGGCATACTGTAAAATAGTGAGAACTCAAGCAGAAATCTGGAACTTACATAACCTGAATTCTCAAAGGATAGTTCCTGAATTCTCAAAGGATAGTGTGCTGGAGAGGTTTCCTGAATTCTCAAAGGATAGTGTGCTGGAGAGGTTTCCTGAATTCTCAAAGGATAGTGTGCTGGAGAGGTTTCCTGAATTCTCAAAGGATAGTGTGCTGGAGAGGTTTCCTGAATTCTCAAAGGATAGTGTGCTGGAGAGGTTTCCTGAATTCTCAAAGGATAGTGTGCTGGAGAGGTTTCCTGAATTCTCAAAGGATAGTGTGCTGGAGAGGTTTCCTGAATTCTCAAAGGATAGTGTGCTGGAGAGGTTTCCTGAATTCTCAAAGGATAGTGTGCTGGAGAGGTTTCCTGAATTCTCAAAGGATAGTGTGCTGGAGAGGTTTCCTGAATTCTCAAAGGATAGTGTGCTGGAGAGGTTTTATTGTCAATTTGACACACCTGGGAAGAGGAAACCTCAGCTGAGGAATTTTCCCCATTGACTTACCCTGTGGCCATGTCTGTGGGACATCTTCTTGATTACTGAGTGATGTGGGAGGGATTCAATCTACTGTGGGCAGTGCTACTCCTGGGCAGCCGGTACTGGGTTGTATAAGAAAGCAGGCTGAGCACAGGACAGGGGAGCACGCCAGTCAGCAGCATTCCTCCATGGTCTGTTCTCTGCCTCTTGCCTCCAGGTTCCAGCCTTCAGTTCCTACCCTGATTTCCCTCTGATAAACTGTGACCTGGGAGATGTAAGTTTAAAAAAAAAAAATCTTTCCTCCCCAAGTTGGTTTCCTTGGTGTTTTTATCACAACAATAAGAAATGAAAACAGAGTATTGGAGGAACTAGAATTTGGAGGAGGAAATTCTGAAAAAGAAGGGGGCCATAATATAAAGGACATAAACTGCACATAAACTTCCTTTAAAAATATTGATCTGCTGTGCTTCCCTGGGCCTGCACCACCCACAGGCCTCTCTCCAAGGTAAGTTGATCACACCCTCTGCTCCTTGACTTCTCCAGCCTCATTCACAACCCGTCCTCCTCCTCCTAGCCTGGGTTCTGTCCCATCCCTTGTCTTGGCACCCCAGACACCTGAGGAACCACCACTGCTTCCTGATCCTTTGCATCCAGACCAACCCAGTTCCTTCTGGGGTCCCCAAGAACCCTCTGGACCTGGCCCCACCCTCACCTCTCTCTGCTTCCCTGGTCTGTACAACCCACCAGCCTCTTTCCAGGACACCAGGGCTGACTTTTCCACTTCCTGATCCTTTGCATCCAGACCAACCCACTTCCTCAGTGCAGTCCCCAGGAGCCCTTGGTGCCTCTTCCTGCCCCATCTCCCTTTGCATCTCTGGGTGGCATGACCACCAGCTGCCCTAGACCAGCATCTTTCCTGGGCCTGGCTCCCAGGCCAGTCCAACCCCCAAATTCCTGAACCCAAAATGTTTCATGGAGGGATCGAGACCTTAGGAGAAAGCCTGAGAGCATCTGATCCTCATCTGAAATGGGCCTCTGTGGGAACTCCTGAAGACAAAAGCAATCTGGCCACTCCAATATAAAATCAAAAGAGAAAACTGGAAGCTTAGAGGAACCAGCTTTTCATACCCAAAAAGTAAACCACAAAGACACATAACATTTACAAAAAGAAGCAGACCTAAACTTGAAGGCTTGAGTCTCACACAAAAATCAGAAACTACAAAAGAAATTCACATGTCAAAATCACAGAGAAAAAATAATAACATGAAAAACCAAAATAACATATCCCCACCAAA
>NW_008357638.1:1871301-1871729 GCF_000622305.1 Nannospalax galili | reverse complement strand
AATTTAAAGAACACACAAACAAGGTAATCATAGAGCTGAAGGAAGATAGGGATAAACTTCTGAATGAATTCAGAAAAGAACTAGAAATATTGAAGACTACTGAGGCTTAAATGAAGAAGGAACTGAAACACTCAGTAAGCCAATTAGAAACAACAGGAGAAAGCCTCACCAATAGGATGAATGAAATGGAAAACAGAGTATCAAGACTGGAAGATAAAGTGGATGAACTAGACCACTCGAGCAACGATTAAGAAAAATTTAAGAAATCAGAAGAATGCAATATGCAGGACTTGTGTGACACCATAAAAAGACCAAACTTACAAATCATAGGCATACAGAAAGGAGAAGAATCCCAAAATAATGGCATGGACCAGATCTTCAACAGAAACGTGGAAAAAAATTTCCCAGAATTAAAAAAAAAGAAATAT
>NW_008357638.1:1870338-1870693 GCF_000622305.1 Nannospalax galili | reverse complement strand
GATTTGAGGTGAAAGGTTTTATAAAAATATACCAAGTGAATGGTACTAAGAAAAAAGCAGGTGTTGTGATTCTAATATCTGACAAAATAGATGTTAAACTAAAACTAATCAGAAGAGATAAAGAGGACCACATCATTTCAATCAAAGGAACAATAAATCAAGAAGATATTACAATCATGAACATATATTCACCAAACTCTGGTGTACCCAACTTCATAAAAACAATATTACAAAACTTTAAGACCCAGATTAATCTCAACTCATTAATAGTAGGGGACTTCAATACCCCACTGTCTCCATAAGATAGGTCAACAGGGCAGAGGGTTAACACAGAAACATCTGAATTAAAAAATAT
>NW_008357638.1:1867803-1869498 GCF_000622305.1 Nannospalax galili | reverse complement strand
TGGCTTAAGTTATTCAAAAAGATAGAAATTGAGGGAGAACTTCCAAATTCCTTCTATGAAGCCAGCATCACTCTAACACCAAAGCCAGGTAAAGATACAACCAAAAAAGAAAACTATAGACCCATATCCTTAATGAACATAGTTGCAAAAATTCTCAGCAAGATACTTGCAAACCACATACAGACACACACACATCAAAAAGATCATCCACCATGATCAAGTTAGCTTTATCCCAAAGATGCAGGGATGGTTCAATATACATAAATCAATAAACATCATAAATCATATAAATGGCCTCAAACATAAGAACCACATGGTCATCTCAATAGACGCAGAGAAGGCCTTTGACAAAATTCAACATGCATTTATGCTCAAAGTCCTAGAGGGAATTGGACTGGAGGGAACATACCTCAACATAATTAAAGCCATATATAACAAACCCACAGCCAACATAATACTAAATGGAGAAAAACTGGAAGTATTCCCATTGAAATCAGGACCAGACAAGGCTGTCCACTATCCTCACTTCTCTTTAATATAGTGCTTGAAACTCTTGCAAGAGCAAAAAGACAAAAGCAGGAAATTAAAGGAGTAATAATTGGAAAAGAAGAGATCAAATTATCCCTTTTTGCAGATGATATGATTTTAAAAATTCTACCAGAAAACTCCTAGAAATTCTTAAAACATTCAGTAAAGTGGCAGGTTACAAAATTAATGTACAAAAGTCTGTAGCCTTTCTATATACCAATATCAAGAAATCAGAGAAAGAGCACATGGAAACACTCACCTTCACAGTAGCTGAAAAAAAAATCAAATATCTCAGAATAAACCTGACCAAAGACAGTAAAGACCGCTACAATGAAAATTTTAAATCTTTAAAGAAAAAGATTGCAGAAGACACCAGAAGAATGGAAGGACCTCCCATGTTCATGAATTGGAAGAATTAATATTGTGAAAATGACCATCCTACCAAAATCCATTTATAGATTCAATGCAATGCCAATCAAAATCCCCATGACATTCTTCACAGAATTGGAAAAAAAAACATCCTAAGATTCATATGGAAGCACAGAAGACATCAGATAGCGAAAGCAACCCTGAGCACTAGGAGCAATACTGGGGGGATTACTATACCAGATTTTAAGCTGTATTACAGAGCTATAGTCATAAAAACAACATGGTACTGGCACAAAAATAAACCTATAGATCAATGGAACAAAATTAAATACCTAAATATGAGTAAATGCAATTTCATCCACCTGATATTTGACAAAGGGGCCAAGAACATTCACTGGAGGAAAGACAGCATGTTCAGCAAATGGTGCTGGAAAAACTGGATCTCCACCTGTAGAAGAATGAAACTAAACCCCTATCTTTCACCTTGCACAAAAGTCAGTTCCAAATGGATCAAAGACCTCAATGTAAAGCCTGAAACTCTGAAATTGTTAGAAGAAAACATTGGCAAGGACCTACAAGATATAGGTGTAGTTTTCTAAACTGGACATTGATTGCTCAGGAAATAAGAGCAAGAATTAAGAAATGGGACCTCATTAAAATAAAAAGCTTCTGTACATCAAAGGAGGCAACCAGGGAAGTGAACAGAAAACCCACAGAATGGAAGAAAATCTTCACCAGCAACATATCTGACAGACGTTTAATATCCAGAATATATAACAAACTCAAAAAACAGAATCA
>NW_008357638.1:1866181-1867668 GCF_000622305.1 Nannospalax galili | reverse complement strand
GGGAAAAGAGGAACACTCATCCACTGCTGGTGGGGCTGCAAACTTTTTCAACCCCTATGGAAAGCAGTGTGGAGAACTCTAAAAAAACTACAGATGAACCTACCATTTGACCCAGTAATACCACTCCTTGGCATATACCCAAAGAACTCATCCTATTGCAGAGACACTTACACATCCATGTTTCTTTTTTTCTGCTCTGTTCACAATAGCTAAGAGATGGAAGCAACCAAAGTGTCCCTCAATTGATGAGTGGATAATGAAAATGTGGTTCATATATACTATAGAGTTTTACTCAGCAGTAAAGAAAGATGAAATCATGAAGTTTGTAGGTAAATGGATTGAAATAGAAACTGATATACTAAGTGAAGCAACAAAGACTCAGAAAAACAAACAACATATGTCCTGCCTCATATGTGGATCCTAGAACCAAATCCTTATAAGTGAGTATGTATCCAGACCTAACTACAGGAACCAGGATAATGGAAAGAAACCAGGGATGTAAAGGAAAAGAAATAACCTGAAAGAGAAGAACAATAGGAAACAGGCATTAATAAGGGAGATATGGATAAAAATTGGGTTAGTTTAAGGGAGGGGGCAAGGAAGGGTATACAAGGAACCTACAGGATAAAGGGAAAGAAGGAGCTCAAGAGAGGTAGGACCGTAGGAGATGGGCATTATTAAGGGAGAAAAGAGGAAAATGGGGGCACCTTAATTGGGAAAACCATGATGGAGGTGTGAGACAATGCAAGAGATAAATAATGCCAAGCTAGTTTTAAAAACCAGAGGGAACCATATTACTCCAACAACCTACTGACAAATTATACATACCAGATCAAGAAATAGATGTCTAGGTAAGGTTTATCCGAGAGCAAATGGTCTTTGCCCAAGATTTATCTACATGACACACAGTAATTAAAAGTACCAGACTGGTGGAAATAACCTTCTTGGATATTTAACAGACATACTTTGAGGCCTGTAATAATTTGATCAGAGGGACATAAAGGATAGTTTTTGCTCTTTGCCCTCCTAGGTTGACTAGTTCCAGGGGACTATGAGCATCCCTCAAAATGCCCTGTAATTGTGGTGGGTCACCTGTCCTCTTGATCAAGGAGGCCGAAATGACCCCACCAGATGGACTTGAACCAGTGTCTCGTCTACGAAGTGGAGGGTCAACACAGAGGAATCACTTCCTCCATGCTTCCAAGCAAAGCCAACCATGATCAAACAGGACCTTTGACTCATCTTCACATGGATGGAACTGGTAAAAGAACAGAGCCAGGGGCTCCTCCCAAGCCCATGAAACCCCTGAGGAACAGATCCTCAAATGACCTTAAAAGTAAACTGGTTTATCTGGTCCTCTTGTATGGTCTTAAACACCCAAAAGAAAAGTATAACCAAAGGTTAAAGGGATCAATATAATTCTTCAAGAGTCCATGTGTATAGCTAAAGGCTACATAACAAGAAACAATGCCAGATAGGAGATACTG
>NW_008357638.1:1854568-1866167 GCF_000622305.1 Nannospalax galili | reverse complement strand
TAGAACTGGGAAAATGAACATCAGACCCCAATCTTATCTAAAGGAATATTGACAACTGATTGCTGCTAGATGAGAAACAGCTGACCTTCCTAAAACAAAGACCTCTAGATAGGCTGACTAGATTCACCAGATGGACAAGTAGTGGGTAATGGCTGGGGTGCCGACAACACAGCAGACAGTAGCAGAGATATCAGACTAAGTGTAAGGTCTCTAGTAGGGGGAGGCTATGGGAGGGTGCCATCTGGGAAGTGGGTGTATAGTCAAATAAGATGGTTTGGGATGTTCTCTGTGATACGCACAAAATCAACAATTTTTTAAATGTATTATATTTGAGGAGGAAGCATGGAAATTCATGTCATGTTAATCAGTAGAGGTGATAAACATTACCATTGAAATCTACCCAGTGACTTTATAGACATACACAGGCACCAAGGATCCATGTGCAACCGATTATGACTAGTAATAATCACAGATGTACAGATTAGAGATGCATGTGCTAACATCTCAATGTTAGTAGAAAAAGCAATGAGATCTTTTTTAAAGGTTAAAAACTCATTCAATTTTATGTCTTACAGGGCTTCTACTGAGTTCAATATTGTATAACTATATTAATTCAACTGTGAATCTTGAAACTTACAGCCACTTGTGAAAGAGATCTACTCTTGCTCTGGAGTGTGTTACTGAATATGTTAAAGCTCTAATGGAATTCTTCTTCTAATCATGTAGTTATTAAAATTTTTTTTAAATTACTTCATGTTAAATAGTAGAGGTGATAAACATTACCAGTGAAATCTACCTGATGACTTTATATCCATACTCAGGTACTAAGGATCTGAGTGTAACTGACTGTGACTAGTAATAATCAGATACATAGATATTAAAGACACATGTACAAACATCTAAGTGTTAGTAGCATTAAAAATGTAGGAAACTGTGTATTTTAATAATGAAATGGAGATCTTTTTTAATTTTATGTCTTATAGGATTTATACTGAGTTCAATATTGTATAACTGTATTAATTCAACTGTGAACCTAAAAATTTACAGCCACTTTTGAAAGAGATGTATCCTTGCTCTGGAATGTGTTATTGAATATGTTAAAGCTGTAATGAAATGAAAAAAAAAAAGAATAAATAGAAGCATCTGGATCATTTAAAAAAAAAAAATCTATCCACCCCTAAAGTGCATATTTACAATAAGGATTAGAAAGACAAGTGAACAGCAAGTCAAAGAACTGAAAGAACTGAGCAGGATGATTAGATGCCCACCACACCACAGGTGAACCAGAATTTGGAATCTGATTCCTATAAACAAGCTGGGAAAACACCTGGAACTGCATATAGATTTACTAAAGGCAAAACAAAGCCACCACAACTCTAAAGACATTTAATTTCATAATTTAACTCCATGCTAGAATTATTTAGAGGAGGATAAAAGAATTCAAAGCCTCTACACTATCAATTACAATGCCCATGATGTAGTCAAAAATCACTAGGCAAGCTGGGCATGTTAATGCAGGTCCTTACTCCTAGCATTTGGGAGGCAGAGGTAGGCAGATCTTTGAGAGTTTGAGAACAACTTGGCCTATTTAGTGAGTTCCAGGTCAATCAGAGCTACATACCAAGACGTGTCTCAAAAAAAAAAAAAAATTACTAGGCATGTAAAGACATAAGAAAAAGGCAATCAGTAGAATAGATCATCTCTTCCTCTCAGATGATTCAGGAAAATAGGTTAAACAAGTTCAATGCATCTTTCTATAATGAAACACTATTCATCTCTAAAGAAGAGATGAGCTACTAGTACATGCAATAATGTAGATTTATCTAAAAATATTTTGAGTGAAATAGATCAAACATAAAATATGTACTGTGTAGTTCCACTCATAGGAATCTGAAGAATAAGAAAATCATGATAGAAAAATCTGAAGAGTTATCCCTAAGAAGTAGTAATAGCCTGGAAGGAGGCATAGGGAATTCATGCTGATGGGCATGGTCTTTCATTGGGATTTTGGTTACACAAGTACATGTATTCATCAAAGTAGATACATAATGTCTAAGCTTCTCACTCTGTATGAATTTTTGACTCAATTTTTAAAAAACAAAATAATAGTTAGGAAGCATAAAGGATAGATTAAAAACATTGTGCCCACATGTAGTCAGATTTCTCGAATGGAGTAACAGATGGTAAAGCAATATTCAAAGAGGAAATGGCTGAGCATTGATGAGAAGTGAGGAGTGCTCAGGTTGAAAGCTTATGCCAAGTGCCAAGCAGAATAAACAAAGATAAATCCCCACTTAGATATTCATAGTGACACTGCAGAATATTAGAGATATAATCATAAAAGCTATGAGAGAGACAGAGAAAAAATTAACTACAAAGATATGCTCATTAAAATGACCTCAACCTTTTTATCAGCAGCATGGATGCCAAAAGACAATTGAACAGTATCTTCAAATTGCTCAGGGAAAAGGTAATAAAAGCTATATACCCTGCTAAATGATTGTTCAAGGATAAGGACAAAAAAGAGTATGCAAAACCACACACACACACACACACACACATATTCTATCTTTGAATAACCTACTCAAGGGCTTTACACAACAAAACAAAAGTTCAAAAACCATGAAACAGCTTGTTAGCCTTCCTTAGCTAGTAACTATAGTCAACTAAAATGGCATTTTATTTTGTGTTTTAAAAGATAAAATAGGCATGGTGCCTTGATTCCATGCAGCTTGAACAGCTCCACCCTTTCCTTACACTCTGTTCCCCTTCTAGCCTTGGGCTAAGGCTCACTCCTGCTCATCCACCTCAGATCTCTGGTCTACCTTCTTAGTTTAGACTGGCCCACTGCATCCTGATCTTATGTACTTAGACTAGCTCAGTTCTCTAGCTTCATTTGTTGGAACCTCCACAGGCTGTCCCCACCCCCATCTCACCCTTGCCTCCACTCCTGATCTGCCTACCACAAACCTGCCTAATACCCTGACAAGCCTACTACCCTATGAGAACCTGAAGCAAACATCAACTAACTTTTCCTACCTGAACAAAAACCAAGCTACATCAACAATATAAATAGACTAGAAAGCTTCAACTAAACAAAGGCAGAATAGGATTTCAAATCTGACACACAACCAACAAGAGACATCCATATTCCCAAATGGCAATGCAAAAACACAAATATTAAAAAAAAAAAACCAAGAGACTATGTCCCACAAAACCCACCAGTCCTACAGAAGTTTGCTACAATGAGCATCACCCTGATGAATGTCATGATGCAGAACATAAAAGAACAATCACAAACATGATCAACAAACTGAAAGAACACACAAACGGCTCCAAGGACTCATAGAGGATAAGCACAAACTTGTGACAGGAGCTCAAGAAAATACAAATATGCAGCTGAATGAAGTAACAAAAACAATTCAGGACTTGAAAAGTGAATTCACAAAAGAGACAAAAATATTGAAAAAGAGTTTGGAGAGATGGCCCAGTGGTTAAGAACACTGATTGCTCTTGCAGAGGACCTAGGTTCGATTCCCAACACCCACATGTAGGCTAACAACCCTCTGTAACTCCCATTCCAGGGGAATCTGATGCCCTCTTCTGACTCTGCAGGCATTGCATGACATACATGCAGGCAATATACTCACACACAGAAAATAAAAATAATAGATAAAACTTTTTTTAAAAAAAAGGAAACATTGAAAAAAAAAAAAACCCAAGCCAAAAATGAAGATGGAATTGAAAAACTCAATGTCAATTTGAAACAACAGGAGAAAGCCTCACAAACTGATTGAATGAAATAGAAAACAGAACGTCAAGACTGAACAACAAAGTTGAAGAACTGGACTCCTCAAGCAGAGACTATAAAAATTTATTTTAAAACACAGGAATGGAATATGCAGGAAGTGTGGGACACCATGAAAAGACCAAATCTATGCATCACAGGCATACATAAAGTAGAAGAATCTCAGGTCAATGGCATTGACTAGATCTTCAACAGGCATATAGAAGAAAACTTCCCTAAATTAAGAAAGACATACTTATACAGATACAAGAAGTGCAAAGAACACCAATTAAACAGGACCAGAACAGAACTCCCCACAGAATATCACAGTAAAAACACTAAATGTACAGAACAAAGAGAGAGTACTTAAAGCTAATAAAACAAGTTACATATAAAGGAAAACCCATCAGAATTACAGCTGACTTTTCAATGCAAACTATGAAAGCCATAAGAACCTGGACTAAAGTATTCTCAGTTCTAAATGACCAAGGCTACAAACTCAGAATACTTTATCCAGCAAAACTCCTATCATAGTCGAAGGGGAATGGAAAATCTTCCATGACATGAATAGGCTGAAATGATTCAAGTCCACCAAACCAACTCTGCAAAGAATACTCAAAGCAATACAAAGGATCGAAGATAGGAATGACTATACCCAAGAGATCACAGAAAGAAAACTAATGAAGGTATAATTACAGAAACACAAATAGGACCCAGAACACAAAAAAAAAATTAAAATTATAGTAGCCCATACACGTCTTTCAATGGTAACTCTAAATATTGATGACTTCAACTCCCCAGTCAAAAGACATGGGCTGCTGGAATGGATTAAGAAACAAAATCCATCTTTTTGTTGTCTGCAAGAAACTCATCTTGCCTTCAACAACAGGTACTACCTGATGTGAGGATGAAAGGATGGAAAGAGATATTCAATTAAATAGCCCAAAGAAGCAAGCAAGTGTTATAATTGTAATATCTGACAAAGTAGACTTCAAATTAAAACTAATCAGAAGAGATAAAGAGGGCCACTTCATTCTGATCAAAGGAACAATTGACAAAGAAGATATTACAATCATGAGCATATACACACCAAACTCTGGTACACCCAATTTCATAAAAACAGCACTACAGGACTATAAAACACAGATTAACCCCAACTCAGTAATAGTAGGTGACTTCACTACCCCACTGTCTCCAATATACAGGTCAATGGAATAAATAATTAGCAGAGAGGCATCTGAATTAAATGGCATGTTACATCAAATGGACCTAACAGACATCTACAGAATAGTCCACTAAAGAACACACTTTCTACTCAGCAGCCCATGCAAGTTTCTCTAAAACTTACCACATACTGGAACACAAAATAAACTTCAACAAATACAAAAAAGTTGCAATAATTCCATGCATTCTATCAGACCAACTGCAATAAAGCTTATAATCAACAGCAAAAGAAGCTCTAGTAACTACATGAATTCATGGAGATTAAATGACACATTCCTAAATGATGAATGGGTCAAAGAAGACATTAAGAAAGAAATAAAAGTAAACATAATGAAAATGAGAACACAACACAACAAACCTCTGGGATACCCTAAAAACAGTTCTAAAAGGGAAGTTTATAGTTCTTAGTGCCTAGATTAAAAAATCAGAAAGAGCACATGTAAACAACTTGACAGTACAACTCAAGACTCTGGAAAGGCAAGAACAAACCAACCCCAAACTTAGTAGATGAGAAGAAATAACAAAACTCAGAACAGAAATTAATGAACTAGAAACAAAGAAAACAACACAAAAAAATCAATGAAGAGGTTGGGGATTTAGCTCAGTGGTAGAGCATTTGCCTAGCAAGGGCAAGGCCAGGGATTCAGCTGAAAAAAAGAAAAAAATCAATGAATCTAAGAGCTGGTTCTTTGAAATGTTAAATAAGATAGACAGACCTTTAGCCAAGTTAACCAAAAGAAAGAAAGAGCAAAGCCAAATCAACAAAATCAGAGACTAAAGGGGAAACATCACAACAGGCACCAAAAAAATCCAAAACACTGGGGCTGGAGAGATGGCTGAGAAGTTAAGAACACTGATTGCTCTTGCAGAGGACCCAGGTTTGATTTCCAGCACCCACATGGTGGCTATGAACTGTCCTTAACTCCAGTTCCAGGGGAATCCACAGCATTGCTTGATATGGGTGCACTTACCTACATGCAGGATACACTCATACACATAAAATAAAAATAATAAATAAAATATTTTTAAAAATCCAAAACATTTTAAGGGAATATTTTAAAAATCTATACCCCATTAAATTTGAAAAATCTAAAAAAAAAGGATGAATTTCTAAAATCATAGCGACCACCAAAGTTAAACCAAGAGATCAACAGCCTAAACAACCCATAACAATTAAGGAAATTGAAACAGTAATACAAACCTTCCCAACTACAAAAAAAAAAAAAGAAAAAGAAAAAGAAAAAGAAATAGAAAAAAAGGCCCAGATGGATTCACAGCAGAATTCTACCAGACATTCAAACAAAAAAACAATATTGCTTAAATTAATTATTCAAAAAGAAAAACAGCCGGGCGTGGTGGTGCATGGCTTTAATCCCAGCACTCAGAAGGCAGAGGCATGAGGATCTCTGTGAGTTCAAGGCCAGCCTGGTCTACAAAGCAAGTTCCAGGCCAGCTGGGGCTGCAGAGAGACCCTGTCTTAAAGCAAAGCAAAACAAAACAAAACAAAAAATCCAAAAAGAAAAACAGAGAGAAAACTCCCAAACTCCTTCTGTGAAGCCAGTATCACCAAAACGAGGTAAAGATACAAAAAAGAAAGAAAACTATAGACCCATATCCTTAATGAACATAGATGCAAATATACTCAACAAAATATTTGGAAACCTCATATAGACACACATCAAAAAGATCATCCACCATGATCAAGATAGCTTTATTCTCGAGATACAAGGATGGTTCAACATATGTAAGTCAATAAACATAATAAAACATATAAATGGACTTAAAGACAAAAACCACACAGCCATCTCAATAGATGGAAAAGGTCTTTGACAAAACCCAACTGCATTCATGTTAAAAGTCCAAGAAGGAATTGGTCTGGAGGGAACATAATTAAAGCTATATACAACAAACCCATAGCCAACATCATCCTAAATGGAGAAAACCTGGAAGCATTCCCATTAAAATCAGAAACCAAACAGGGCTGTCCACTATCTCCACTCCTTTTCAATATAATCCTTGAAACTCTTGCAAGAGCAATAAGACAAGAGAAGAAAATTAAAGGAATACAAATTGGAAAAGAAGAGGTCAAATTATCCCTATTTGCAAATGGTATGATACTATACAGAAGAAAGCCCCAAAATTCCACTAGAAATCTGTTAGAATTGATTAGTACTTTCAGTAAAGTGGCAGGATACAAAATCAACTTGCAAAAAAAAAAAAAAAATTAGGAGGACAGCTTCCTGGAGCCAGCAGCTTGACTGTGTAAGTTGCTGCTGTGCCCACTGCGCCTTGACTCCCCATGCCCCATTCACCACCACCCCAATTCCCCCACCCCATCTCTCCTCCTAGCAGGGGGACTGGCACATTTCCTGTCTTGCCACCCCAGACCTCTGGACTGACCTCTTGGCCCAAACTCTCCACTGCTTCCTGATCCTTTGCATCCAGACCAAACCAATTCCTCCCTCTAGTCCCCACCTCCCTTTGCATCTCTGGGCCCCATAGCTTCCTGTAGCCAGCAGCTTGCCTGGGCAAGTTTGGCTATGTGCCCACTGTGCCTTGACTCCCCCAGCCTCATTAACCCTCCCAGCTCCCCCACCCCATCTCTCTTCCTAGCAGGAGCACTGGCCCATCTCTTGACGTGACACCCCAGACCCATGGACTGACATCTTAGCCCAGAATCCCCACTGCTTCCTGATTCTTTGCATCCAGACCAACCCAATTCCTCTCTGTAGTGCCCAGGAGCCCCCAGGCCTCTTCTCACCCTCACCTCCCTTTGCATTCCTGGGGGCCAGCATCTTTCCTGGGCCTTGCCACAGGCCAGGCAGCCCTCAAATTCCTGAGGGCAGCATCTTTCCTGGATGGATTCAGACCTTAGGAGAAACCCTGAGAGCATCTGATCCTCATCCGACTTAGGCCTCTGTGGGAACTTCTGAGCAGCAAGACAAAAGCAATTTGGCCAGGCCAATATAAAATCAAGAGAGAACCTGAAACTTAGACCAACCAGATTTTCAAGCCCAACAAGTAAACCACAAAGGCACATGAAGTTTACAAAAAGAAGTAGACCTAAAAACAAAGAAAGGCTTGAGTCTCACACAAGACACAGAATCTACAAAAGAAAACCACATGTCAAAGTCACAGAGAAAATATAATAACATGAAAAATCAAAATAATATATCCCCACCAAGTACCATCAGTCATCTAGAGGAGGACAATGAGAACACCCTTGAGATAATACAGGACATGGAACTCAAAAGAACAATTATAAACATGCTAAAAGAATTCAGTAAATTTAAACACACAAAGAAAGAAACCAAAGAACCAAAAGAAGATAAGGATAAACTTCTGAATGAATTCAGAAAAGAGTTAGAAATATTGAAGAATTCTCAGGCTGAAATGAAGAAGAAACTGAAACAATCAGTAAGCCAATTAGAAATGAGAGGAGAAAGCTTCACCAATAGGATGAATGAAATAGAAAACAATATCAAGACTGGAAGATAAAATGGACGAATTAGATGATTCAAGAAAAGATTATGAAAAATTTAAGAAGACACAAGAATGGAATATGCAGGAATTGTGTGACACCATAAAAAGGACCAAACTTACAGTCATAGGCGCACAGGTAAAAGAAGAATCTCGGGATAATGGTATGGACCAGATCTTCAGCAGAATTGTAGAAGAAAATTTCTCAAAATTAAAGAAAGACATGCCCATACAAATACAAGAAGCATAAAGAACACCAAATAGACAGGACCAGAAAAGAAACTCTCCACAGCACATCATAGTAAAAACACTAAACGTTCAGAACAAAGAGACAATACTGAAAGCTGCAAAAGAAAAACAAGTCACATATAAAGGAAAACCCATCAGAATTACAGCTGACTTTTCAGTGCAAATTATGAAAGCCAGAAGGGCCTGGACAAAAGCACTCCCAGTTCTAAATGACCACAGATGCCAACCCAGATTACTTTACCCAGCCAAAATGTCTATTATAATCAAAGGGGAAAGAAAAATCTTCCATGACATAAATAAGCTGACAGAATTCATGTCCACAAAACCAGGCTTTCAGAGAGTTCTTGAAGCAATATGAAGAGCTGAAGAAAGGAATGACTATACCCAAGGGGTTATGGAAAGAAACTTAATGAAGGTATAAATATGGAAATGTACAGCTACACTGAGAATGTGAAGAGAAATAAAAATGACAGGGATCGATAAACCTATTTCATTAATAACTTTATCAATGAACTGAACTTCTCAGTTAAAAGACACAGGCTAGTTGAATGGCCTAAGAAATAAAACCCATCTTTTTGTTGTCTTCAAGAAACTCATCTAATTTTCAAGGACAGGCACTACCTTACGGTGAAAGGATGGAAAAAAATATACCAAGCGAGTGGTACTAAGAAAGAAGGGGTTGCAATTCTAATATCTGACAAAACAGATTTTAAACTAAAACTAATCAGAAGAAATAAAAGGGGCCACTTCATTCTAATCAAAGGAACGACTGACCAAGAAGATATTACAATCATGAATATATATTCACCAAACTCTGGTGCATCCAAATTCATAAAATCAGTACTACAGGACTTTAAGACCAAGATTAAGTGCAACTCATTAATAGTGGCAGACTTCAATATCCCATTGTCTCCATTAGCTAGGTCAACAGAACAGAGAATTAACAGAGAGACATGTGATTTAAACAATACCATACATCAAATGGGCCTAACAGACAGCTACCAAATATTCCACCCAAGAACCAAAGAATATACTTTCTATTCAGCGCCCCATGGAACTTTCTCCAAAATCAACCATACACTGGGGCACAGAAGAAGCCTCAACAAATACAAAAAGATAGAAATAATGCCATGCATTATAGCAAACCACAATGCAATAATGCTTAAAATCAACACCAGAAGAAACCCTAGTAACTACATGAACACATGGAGATTAAGCAACACACTAGAATGATGAATGGGTCAAAGGAGAAATTAAGAAAGAAATAAATGTATTCCTGGAACTAAATGAAAAGGACAATACAACACAACAAAATCTCTGGGACACATTGAAAGCAGTCCTTACAGGGAAGTTTATAGTTCTAAGTGCCTATATTAAAAATCAGAAAGGACACAAGTAAATGACTTAACATTGCAACTCAAGACACCTGAAAAGCAACAGCAAATGAACTCCAAACCCAGCAGACAAAGAAATAACAAAAATCCTGGCAGAAATTAATGAAATAGAAACAAAGAAAACAATAAAAAAAATCAACGAATCCAAGAGCTGTTTCTTTGAAAACATAAACAAGATTGATAAACCACTAGCCCAATTAACCACAAGAAAGAAAGAGCACCTCCAAATCAATGAAATCAGAGATGACAGGGTAAACATCACAACAGACACCAAAAAGATTCAGAACATTATAAGGGAATATTTTAAAAACCTATATGCTACTAAATTTGAAAACCTAAAAGAAATTGATGGGTATCTAAAAGCATGGGAACCACCAAAACTAAACCAAGAAGAGATCAACAGCTTAAACAGATCCATAAAACATAAGGAAATTGAAACAATAATACAAAACCTCACAGCTAAAAAAAATCCCAGGAACAGATGGATTTACAGCAGAATTCTATCAGACATTTAAAGAAGATCTACATCCCATACTACTTAAATTATTCAAAAAGATATAAATGGAGGGAGAACTTCCAAAATCCTTCTATGAAGACAGCATCACTCTAATACCAAAGCCAGGTAAAGATACAACCAAAAAAGAAAACTACAGACCCATATATTTAATGAACATAGATGCAAAAATTGTCAACAAGATACTTGCAAACCACATACAGACACACATCAAAAAGATCATCTACCATCATCAAGTTGGCTTTATTCCAGAGAGCAGGGATGGTTCAATATACCTACTTCAATAAACATCAGAAATCATATAAATCGACTAAAAGGCAAAAACCACATGGTCATCTCAATAGATGCAGAAAAGGCCTTTGACAAAATTCAACATGCATTTATGTTCAAAGTCCTAGAGGGAATTGGACTGGAGGGAACATACCTCAACAAAATTAAAGCTATATACACCAAACCCACAGCCAACATCATTCTAAATGGAGAAAAACTTGAAGCATTCCCATTAAAATCAGGAATCAGGCAAAGGTGTCCACTATTTCCATTTCTTTTTAACATAGCACTTGAAACTCTTGCAAGAGCAATAAGACAAGAGAAGGAAATTAAAGGGGTAATAAGTGGAAAAGAGGAAATCAAATTACCCATTTTGCAGATGATAGGATATTATACCTAAGAGATGCCAAAAATTCCACCAGAGACTACTATCCTCAGGCCTCTTGGGGTAAGTCTATAGCGCAGCTCTCCGCGCTGGGTCTTCCTAAGCCACATTCACCCTTCCATCACCCCCCCTCGCCATTCTATACTCTTAGTTTGGACCCTGCGACATTCCTAGTCTTGGGGCCCCAGACACCTGGGGAACCAATACTGCTTCCTGACCCTTCTCACCCAGAGCAACTCAGTCCCTTTCTTGGGCCCCAGGAGCACGGCTTCTGGTCCTGGCCCTGCCCTCAACTT
>NW_008357638.1:1834935-1845473 GCF_000622305.1 Nannospalax galili | reverse complement strand
ATATTTAAGAGACGACAAAATTCCACCAGAAAAATCTTAGAAATTATTAACACATTCAGTAAAGTGGCAGGTTACAAAATTAACCTACAAAAGTCTGTAGCCTTTCTATATACCAATAACAAGCAATCAGAGAAAGAGCCATGGAAACACTCCCCTTCATAATAGAAAAAAAAAATTTAAAAAAAAAATCTTGGAATAAACCTGACCAAAGATATTAAAGACCTCTACAATGAAAATTTTAAATCGTTGAAGAAAGAGATTGTGGAAGACACCAAAAGCTAGAAGGCCCTCCCATGCTCATGAATTGGAATAATTAATACTGTGAAAATGACCATCCTATCAAAAGCCATTTATAGATTCAGTACAATGCCAATCAAAATCCCCTTGCCATTCTTCACAGAGTTGGTAAAAACCATCCTAAGGTTCATATGGAAACACAAAAGACCTCAAATAACCAAAGCAACCCTGAGCACTAAGAGCAATGCTGGGGAGATTACTATACCAGACTTTAAACTTTATTACAGAGCTATAGTCATAAAAACAACATGGTACAGGCACAAAAATAGACCCGTAGATCAATGGAACAAAATTGAAAACCCAAATATGAGTACATGCAATTTCAGCCTCCTGATTTTTGACAGAGGAGCCAAGAACATTCACTGGAGGAAAGACAGCATGTTCAGCAAATGGTGCTGGCAAAACTGGATCTCCACCTGTAGAAAAATGAAACTAAACCTCTATCTTTCACCTTGCACAAAAGTCAATTCCAAATGGTCAAAGATCTCAATGTGAAGCCTGAAACTTTGAAACTGTTAGAAGAAAACGTTGGCAATAACCTACAAGACATAGGTGTAGGAAAGGATTTTCTAAACCGGACATCAATTGCTCAGGAAACAAGGTCAAGAATCAACAAATGGGACCTCATTAAACTAAAAAGCTTCTGTACATCAAAAGAAGCAACCAGGGAAGTGAAGAGAAAACACACAGAATGGGAGAAAACCTTCACCAGCGACACAACTGACAGAGGTTTAATATCCAGAATATATAAAGAACTCAAAAAACAAAGAATCAAGAAAGGAAGTAACCCAATTAGAAGATGGGCTAAGGAGCTGAACAGAGAGTTCTCAAAAGAAGAAATAAAGATGGCTAAGAAGCATCTTAAAATGTGTTCAACACCACTAGTACTTAGGGAAGTGCAAATTAAAACCACTTTAAGATTTCATCTTACCCCAGTCAGACTGGCTAAGCTCAAGAGAACAAATGACAACAAATGTTGGAGAGGATGTGGGGAAAGGGGAATGCTCATCCACTGTTGGTGGAATTGTAAACTTTTTCAACCCCTATGGAAAGCAGTGTAGAGAACTCTTTAAAAAACTACTAATGAACCTACCATTTGACCCAGTTATACCACTCCTTGGCATATACCCATAGAACTCATCCTACTCCAGAGACACTTGTACATCCATGTTTGTTGCTGCTCTTTTCACAGTAGCTAAGAGATGGAAGCAACCTAAATGTCCCTCAACAGATGAGTGGATAATGAAAAGATGGTTCGTTTACATGATGGAGTTTTACTCAGCAGTAAAGAAAGATGAAATCATGAAATTTGCAGGCAAATGGTTGGACCTAGACAGTGTTATACTAAGTGAAGTAACACAGACTCAGGAAAAAAACAAACAAACAAACAAACAAATGGCATACGTTCTCCCACATATGTCAATCCTAGCACCAAATCCTTATAAGTGAGTATTCATACATAACTACAGGAACCAGGATAATGAAAAGGAAACAGGGATGTAAAGGAAAAGAAAGAATCTGAAAGAGAAGAACAGTATGAAACAGGCATTAATAAGTCAATCTTGTTTATGTTTTCAAAGAAACAGCTCTTGGATTCGTTGATTCTTTTATTGTTTTCTTTGTTTCTATTTCATTAATTTCTGCCAGGATTTTTGTTATTTCTTTGTCTGCTGTGTTTGGAGTTCATTTGCTGTTGCTTTTCAGGTGTCTTGAGTTGCAATGTTAAGTCATTTACTTGTGTCCTTTCTGATTTTTAATATAGGCACTTAGAACTATAAACTTCCCTGTAAGGACTGCTTTCAATGTGTCCCAGAGGTTTTGTCTACATAGCATATTGTAATTAAAAGTACCAGACTGGTGGAACTAACCTTCTTGATGTCTAACAGTGATACTTTGAGGCCTAAACTAATTTGGTCAGAGAGACATAAAGGACAGTTTTTACTCCTTGCCCTCTTAGGTCAACTAATCTCCAAGGGACTATGAACATTTCTCAAGATGTCCTGTAACTGTGGTGCATCACCTGTCCTCTTGATCAAGGAGCCCATGGAGACCCCACTAAATGGGCTTGAACCAGTGTCCAGTCTACAAAGAGGAGGGTCAACACAGAGGAAACATTTCCTCCATACTTCCAAGTGAAGCCAGCCACAGTCAAACAGGACCTTTGACTTATCTTCATTTACATAGATGGAACTGGTAAAAGAAAGGAGCCAGGGCTTCTCCCAAGCCTGTGTGACCACCCCTGAAGAACAGATCTTCAAAGGATCTTAAGAGTGAAAATAAATTGGTTTATCTGGGCCAACTGTATGGTCTTAAATACCCCAGAAGAAAGTATAACCAAAGATTAAATGGATCAATATAATTCTTTAAGAGTCCATGTGTAGAGCTAAAAGCTACATAACAAGAAACAATGCCCAACAGAAGATACCTTCCTTTGAGTTGTTGGCCAGGGTGGCCCAAGTGACTCCCAGACAGTTACCCAGCATAGAATTGGGAAATGACCAGCAGACCCTGATCTTATCTAAGGGAATATTGGCAACTGATTGCTGCTAGATGAGGAACAGCTGATCTTCCTAAAACAAGGAACACTAGATAGGCTGACTAAAGTCAGCAGACGGACAAGCACTGGAGAATGGCTGGGGGTGCCGACAACACAGTGGATAGTAACAGGGATTACAGAGTATATGGGCTCTGGTGGGCGGGGGGACTATGGGAAGGTGTCATTTGGGATGTGGGTATATAGATGAATAAGATTGTTTGGGATGTTTTGTATGAAATACACAAAAAAAATCAGCAATAAAAAATGAGTTATATTTGAGGAAGAAGCATAAAAATTTGTTCCATGTTTATTAGTTGAGGTGAAACATATTACCATTGAAATCTACCCAATGATTTTATATCCATGCTCAGGTGGATCTCAGAAAGTAACTGACTGTGACTAGTAATAATCAGATACATAGAGATTAGAGACGCTTGTGCAAACATCTAAGTGTTAGTAGCATTAAAATGAGTTTTTCTGTATCAAACAGTGTATTTTAAAATGAAATAGAAACCTTTTTTAAAAGTTAAAACCTCATTCAATTTTAGGTCTTATAGGGTTTATACTGAGTTCAATATTGTATAACTATATTAATTAAACTGTGAAATTAAAAATTTAGAGCCAATTTTGAAAGAGATGCATCTTTGCTCTGGAAATTGTTACTGAATATGTTAATGCTGTAATGAAATGCTTCTTCTAATCATGTGGTTATTAAATAAATAATTAAAAAAATAAAAATGATAAATAATTTTTTAATTAGGAATAAATGTAACCAAAGACATTAAAGATCTCTACAATGAAAATTTCAAAACTCTAAATAAAGAGATAGAAGAAGGCACTAGGAGATGGAAAGACCTACCATGCTGACAGATTAGTAGAATCAGCACTTTGATTAGTAGAATCAATATTTTGAAAATTAGTACAAGCAATTTATAGATTCAATGCAATCCCAATCAAAGTACCCATGAAATTCTTCACAGAGCTTGACAAAAATCATCCTAAAATTCATATGGAATCACAAAAGGCCCTGGATAGCCAAAACAATCTTGGGCAAAAAGAACAATACTGGGAGTATCACCATACCAGGTCTCAGATTATATTGCAGAGCTATAGTCATAAAAACAGCATGGTACTGGCACAAAAACAGATACGTAGATCAATTGGACACAATAGAAGACCCAAACATGAGTTAATATAATTTCAGCCACCCAATACTTGACAAAGGTGCTAAGAACACACAATGGAGGAAAGAGAGCATCTTCAACAAGTGCTGCTGGTAAAACTGGATCTCCACTTGCAGAAATGAAACTTGACCATTATCTTTCACCCTGCACAGAAGTCAACTCCAAATGGATGGGAATCATTGCAGAGGAGGAGGTGGAAAGAATGTAAGAGCCAGAGGTGGTGGATGACCATGGTGGTGGTTGGGGGGGGGTTCCTCCAGACAGCTGGTCAGTTACTCACATGCACTCACAGCAACGGTGACAGCGCAAGTCCTATGCAAGCTCCAGTGGATGAACCCACACTGGAGAACATTTGGGGATTCTAATTAGACTCTATAGGCCTTACTATACAGAGAGAAAGCATTGAATTGAGTGTGGGGGGCGGGGAGAGGGAATGTAGGGAGGTGTGGATTGGAAAGGGGATATAAATTCATCAAATTAAATTTCATGGAAAGCATAAAAATTCAATAAAAATGCAAAAAAAGCCCTAACATCCTTAGTAACTATAGAAATGCAGATAAAAGCCACTTTAAGATGCTATCTTACCCAGTCAAACTAGCAAAGATCAAGAAAAAGAAAGACATCCTGCTGGAGAGGATGTGGAGGAAGAGGAATGCTCATTCACTGCTGGTGGGAATGCAAACTCATGAAACCACTATGGAAATCAGTGTGGAGAACCCTCAAAAAACTAAAAATGAAGCTACTATGTGCTCCAATGATACCACTCTGTGGCATGTATCCATCATACTGTAGAGATACCTGTACAGCCATGTTTACTGCTCTCTTCACAATAGCAAAGAAATGGAAGCAACCTAAATACCCCTCAACTAACAAATAGTTAATGACAATGTGTTACATCTACTCAGTGCAGTTCTACTCAGCAGTAACAAAAGATGAAATTATGAAATTCGCAGGTAAATGGATGGAGCTAGAAAGTGTTATACTAAGTGAAGTAACACAAATGCAGAAAAGCAAGTGACGTATGTTCTCCCTCATTTGTGGATCGTAGCACCACCCCTTATATGTGAGTATATAAATTCTGATGTGACACCAGGACCCAGGTAAAGGCGAAGGATACATGGAGGTAAAGGAAACGAAACAACCTGAAAGGGGGATAGTAGGGAACAGATGTTACCTGAGGGAGGTGGAAAAAGTGGAAGATAATCAGCAAAGAGGAGAGGAGGGAGGGACATACAAGGGACCATTGTGTGGGGGAGGGAGGGAAGTCAAGAGAGGAAAGATGGCAGGAGTCAGGAGGTATTGGGGGGTGGGGATAATGGGGGCACTGTGACTAGGGAGGGAGGGAGAAGGGAAGCTGGATAGGAGAAAAATGAGTGGAGATGAGTAAATCTTGGGGGGGCGGTAGGAAACCTAGAGGGAAAAGTGATGCTCTAGAAACCCTATGAGAAATGCACATACAGTGTCTGATCATTAATGCATATGTATATCTGGGAGCTGCTTGGCAGGGAACGCAGTGCCAGACAGAAGGGACCTCTCTTAGAGTGACAAGCATGTCATACAGCACTCATCAAAGAAGCTTTTTTTTTTTTTTTTTTTTTGCAACAGATGGAGGCTACTACAGAGTTGCACATCTGGTCAGGCATGGAGAACACATGTCTGGAGATGCCCAGTACTAGGTGACATATCTGCAGTTAATCTCTACAACTAAGGCTCATGGAACATAGTGGAATAAGAGGTAGAGAGAGGTAATGCACCCCTTAACTCTCACCAGTAAGGCTTCCATGTACATCAGAGTTATTACACACAGAAGGCCACAACTGGCCAAGTTTTAGAGAATAAGAGACTGGAGAGTGTAGGATGGGAGCCCTATATGAAGCCTCACCCACCCACGGCTCAGGGACCATTGTGGAAGAAGGGCCGGAAAGAGCCAGGGCTAGTTCACGAACACATGGAGGTGGAGTCTTCCAGGCCACTGGAGGCTTGCCCATATGAACCTGTAGCAATGGTGGCATTGAGCACAGGACCCGTGTCAGCTCAATTAAACAAGGGCCCAAAGGGGAGGTGAGAAATAAGTGGCAGAAAAAAATCAGAAATAACACATATAATGACTTAGCAGTGCAACCCAAGACTCCAAAAATGCAAGAACAAACCAAAGCAAACCTAGTAGATGAGAAGAAATAACAAAAATAAGAGCAGAAATTAAAGAAATGGAAACAAATAAAATGCTACAAAGAATCAGTGAATCTAAGAGCTAATTCTTTGAAAGGTTAAACAAGATAGACAGACCCTTAGCCCAGTTAAGCAAAAGAAAGAAAGAGCAAATCCAAATGAACAAAATCAGAGATGAAAGGGGAAACATCACAACAGACACCAAAAAGATACCAGCTCTCAGATTATATTACAGAGCTATAGTTATAAAAACAGCATTGTACTGGCACAAAGACACCAGACACATAGATCAATGAAACAGAATAGAAGACCTAAATATGAGTGCATGCAATTTCAGTCACCTGGTATTTGACAAAAGTACCAACAACCCACAATGGAACAAAGACAGTATCTTCGACAAATGGTGCTGGCAAAATTGGATCTCCCCCTGTAGAATGAAATTGGACCCTTATTTTTCACCCTGTATGAAAGTCAACTCCAAATGAACCAAAGGCTTTAATATGAAACCTGAAACTCTGAAACTGCTAGAAGAAAACGTAGGCAGTATCCTACAAGATATGTGTGTAGGAAAAGACTTTAAATCAGGCATCAGTTACTCAGGCATTAAAGTCAACAATCAACAAGTGGAACCTCATTAAACTAAAAAGCTTTTGTACCCACTGAGTGGGAGAAAATCTTCACCTGCCATACATTCAACAGAGGATTAAAATCCATACAAAGAACTAAAAAGAAAAAAACAAATAAAGAAACAAAAAATTAAATGACCCAATAAAAAGATGAGCTAAGGACCCAAACAGAGAGTCCTCAAATGAAGAACTAAAAATGACTAAGAAATACCTTTAAAGGTGTTTAATTACTCAAGGTCCTTAGTAATTAGAGAAATGCAGATCAAAACCACTTTAAGATTTCATCTTACCCTAGTCAGACTGGCTAAGATCAAGAGGACAAAAGACACCAAAGTCCTGGTGAGGATGTGGAGAAAGGGGAATGCTCACTGACTGCTAGTGGGAGTGCAAACTCGTGCATCCACTACAGAAAGCAGTGTGGAGAATGCTTAAAAAACTGAAAATTGGGGGCTGGAGAAATGGCTCAGCAGTTAAGAGTACTGGCTGCTCCTTCAGAGGACCTAGGTTTGATTCCCGGCACCCACATGGCAACTAACAACCATCTGTAACTCCAGTTCCAGGGGAATCAGATGCCTTCTTCTTCTCACCTCCACAGGCATTGCACGACATGGGTACACTTACATTCATGCAGGCAATACACTCATACACATAAAATAAAAACAATAAAAAATTAAATATGAATCTACCATATGATCCTGTTATACCACTCCTTGGCATATACCCAAAGGACTCATCCTACTGTAGAGATACCTGTACAACGATGTTTGTTGCTGCTCTTTTCACAATAGCTAAGAAATGGAAACAACCTAAATGTCCATCAAATGACAATGGATAATGAAAATATGCCACATTTACACATTGGAGCTCTACTCAGCAGTAAGGAAAGAGGAAATTATAAAATTTGCAGGTAAATAAATGGAACTGGAAACTGTTATACTAAGTGAAGTAACACAGACTCAGAAAATCAAGTGACATATGCTCTAATTCATCTGTAGATTTTAGCACCAATCCCATATATATGAGTATACATCTTGATGTAACAGCAGGAACCAGAAAAATGGAAAGCACAGAGGTAAAGGAGAAGAAAGAGTCTGAAAGAGGTAGGGAACAGATGTTACCAAGGGGGAAATGGGGAAAATGGAGTGTTCAACTGGAAGTGGGGAGGGAGAACATACAAGAAACCATAGGGCTAAAGGGGAAGAAGGAACTCAAGAGAAAGGAGATAACAGCAGACAGGTATTATCAAGGGGAAAGTGGGGGAAATAGGAACTTAAACTGGGGAGGGAGGAGGGAAGTCAGACAGGGGGAGAGAGAGAATAAAAAAAGCTTAGGTGGCGTGAAAAGTCCGAGGGAAGTGTATCAGTTTGAAAACCTCCTGAAAAATACACATACAGGAGCTGAACCTAAGTGCATGTGTATACTTGAAGGCTATATAATACAGAACACAGTGCCAGACAGGAGAAACCACCCTTTGAGTTATTGGTCAGGATAGTCCAAGACACTTCCAAAATAACACAGGCTATTGCCACAACTCTTAATTACCTCTGGCAACTTGAAGATAAGACCTTATTGCTGAAAGCAGGACATACTTTGGACACAGGACTTGGAGCAATGGATCAGGAACTGCTTGCATAGTATGCAAGCTGCTAAGAGAGAAAAATCAATCAATGGTTCAACCCAGTTTTAAAGCCTAATAATAACCACAACGACTGGCACAGCAAACTATCTCTATTGGTGCAGTATTGGCACTTTTATCTACGGGGTAATCAACAGCTATCTAATTGGACTTAAAGCCCTCTTGGTGGGTGGGAACTCAAGGGAGGCAATGTAAATATAGCTAAATGCACATGCCTAGAGAGGTCATAGATCCTAGAGAAGATCCTATCTCTGTCATATCTCTAGACAAATGAAATGTCTTACTATATGCTAAATATGAATCCTTATATTTACAGACAAGTATACTGTATACCACTCATCACAGACATTTCTTTTTGTAACAGACAGGATATTTCAAAGTTCCACAACTGGTCACACACTGAGAATACATGTCCGAGAGATGCCCAGCCCTAAGTGACACATCTACAGTGGAACTTCTACACCTCAGGCTCAAAAACCCTAATGGAACAAGGAGTAGAGGGAATACTAACATATCCCTCAACTCTCATCAGCAAAGCTTCCTCATACAACAGAGTGTGATGCACACAAAAGGCCACAACTGGCTAAGTTTTAGAGAATAAGAGACTGCAGAGTGTGTCCCTGGATAGGACTCCTATACTAAACCTCACCCACCCACAACTCAGGGACCACTGTGGAATAGGGGGGCAGAAGGATTGTAAGAGCCAGGGTTGGTACATGAACATAAGGAAGCAGAGGATTTCAGGCCACTGGGAACTTGCTCATATGAACTTGCAACAATGGTGACAGCATGCACAAGACCAAGCTGACCCAATCAGCATAGAACAAGGGAAATGGGCAGCAGAGCCCAACCCTAGTCTAGGAACTATTGGCAACTGATTACTCCTGGGTGAGGGAGAGTAGATCTTCTTTAAGGGAGAGACTCTAGATTGGCTGACTAGACTCTAGTGGATGAGCTTGCACCAAGGGACATCTGGGTACAAATGCTTGACCAGATAGGACTTAACACATATGACAGAATGCTTTAGATCCAATGGGGAGAGATGGGGACACCAATGTGGGATGGGGGGGTTGAATTTGATTAAGATCTATTTTATGAAATGCATAAAAACTCAATAAAAATATTTTTTTAAAGATAAAGTAGTAAGACCAAAAAAAAAAAAAAAAAGATAAAGTAGTACAGGGGCTGGGAGATAGTTCAGTCGATGAAGTGCTTGCTGGACACGAATGAGGATCTAAGCTCAGTCCCCATTGTCCACATAAAATGCTAAGCGTGGCAGTGCATCATTGTTATCTAGTGAAAGGGAGGCAGAGACAGGAGGATCCCTGGGGCTTGCTGGTCAGCCAGTCTAGTCAAATCAGTGAGCTCCAGGTTTAATTAGAGACTCTGTCAAAAAAGAGGAACATTATTAAGGAAGATGCCTCACATCAACCTGCAGCTTCCACTTGCACATGCTCAGACACACACACACAGACACAGACATACACATACACATACACACACACACATACACATACACACACACACACGGAGTAAAATAGTATAAAAGTAATAGAGGCTGAATACTCCTAATTCTAAAATTCAAATCCAACTTTGGAATCTGAACATTTTGAGTGAAGATATGAAGGCACAAGTAGAAAATTCTATACCGAGCCAGGCACGGTGGTGCAGACCTTTAATCCCAGCACTCGGGAACGAGAGGCAAGCAGGTCTCTGTGAGTTCAGCATGTAACCAGCCTGGTCTACATAGTGAGTTCTGGGCCAGCTGGAGCTACAGGGAGACCCTGTCTCAAAAGAACAAAAAAAGGAAGGAAAGAAGGAAGGAAGGAAGGAAGGAAGGAAGGAAGGAAGGAAGGAAGGAGAGATGGAGGGAGGGAGGGAGAGAGAGAAGGAGGGAGGAAGGGAGGAAAGGAAGAGAAAGGAAAGGAAAAAGGAAAGAAAATAAGAAAAGAAAATTCTATACCCGACCTCAAGTGACAGGTTACAGTCAAAGCACAGTCACACTAAAAATGTACAAAATTCACTTCCAGCTATATGTATTAGGAGTATATGAAATATAACTGAATTTTGTATTTAGACTTGGGTCTTAT
>NW_008357638.1:1776509-1834861 GCF_000622305.1 Nannospalax galili | reverse complement strand
TCTCATCAATATTGCAAAATCTGAAAAAATACAAAATTTAAAGTGCTCTGGTTCTGAACATTTTGGATAAGAGATAATAAGTGTAGTCAATGATCAGTGTAGAGAACCTGAAAATGACAGAAAACTATAAAGAAAATACTGAAAAACACTGAAATCCCCTAGAGTCTAGCACCCATGGATTACAGTGCTGTTTCCTCTGGCCCTGTGTCCATAATGGAGACCCCCCACCAGTGGGAATTGTTCCCTAGGGGACTTTTAATGATACACATTGTTGCACTGAATGAATTTCCATAACAGATGGAGCCAGTCTACCTTTTGGGTTGTTTATGTGCTCACCACTTTCATAATGTTGCTGTAAAGATCCTTGTACATTCCGTTTTGCAAGTTACTACTTTGCTGAGGCAGATTCCCAACAAAGGCATTCTGATCATTGTGGCAAGGCCTGGCCTGTTGGGTCGTTTGGCCCACTCCAATCCTGAAGACCTCTGGCAGTACAAACAGTCCTTGGTTAAAAGGTTAAGACAGAATTTCAGATGTGCCTCTGCCACTAAGCAGACCAGTCAACTGCTGCCTTGGACCCCTGGATGCTCATGGGGAAAGTTTCTCAGGCTACTCCATGCTCTGACATACAGTGATTCAACACCCCATGTGCTCCGGCCTTTGGCTGTGGGTAGAATCAAAGGGCCTGCACCTCCTTGTGATAGAGAAAAATTCCTGGGGTCTAGAAAAATGGCAGAAAATGATACAGCAAAAAGGGGAGAAATATCTATTTTCTACCTTAAAATTCATGGTTTTAAAAAATACTTTATTCCATAATATTTCTGTATTTTTTTTTTCATTCTTTGAGACAGACTCTCACATATCCAGGCTGGTTTCAAAATCCACTTTGAAGCCAAGGATGATCTTAAATTTCTGATCCTCCTACCTTTACCTCCCAAATGCTGGGATCACAGGTATGTACCACTAGGCCTGTTTTATGTACAGTGCTGAGGTTCCAACTCAGGGCATTATGCCTACTAAACAAACACTCTACCAACTGAGTTACATCCCTAGCCCATCTGTATTTATCTTAACGTAAAAAATGTTCCTCATTCCTCAAGTAAAACTGATGTCCCAGGAAGATGCACCACATTTAGTTTGTGATTTCAAATACTTCTAAAACCCCTATTACAAGGCACCTAGTTAGAAAAGTAGGGAATTCCTTGGGCCATCTCCTCTGCTCCTCACCATCTCCGCCTGCTCTCGGTAGTCAGGTTGTCCTCAGCCTTAGCACCTGCTTATGATTCCCTTGCAGTTTACCCTCCTAGAATTAGTCTCCACCTCTCTCAAGGGGAAGCCTGAGCTATTTTAGTGCAGTTGACTCCTTTGTTTCAGGAGCTTCCTGTTGTGGATCTTAGCCCATCAGGGTTTCCACTTCCCAGCGCCATGAGCAAACTGGGCATTTCTAATGCTACTTCTCAAAATTCTGTGCCCTTGAAGATAGTGTTGGACTGTGACCAGACCCAGCCTCCCCAGTGTTTGTACTAGGTACATACATCCGACCAAAGAGAAGAGGTAGGATAGGGAGTAGGGGCGTTGAGGAGAAGATTGAGCAGAGCCACAGGTGAACAGTATAGAGAATCGAACACAGCCAGTCAAGGTGAGGTTGAGAGGTACTGTTTCAGTGTGTTGTCTGTTGCTGTGATAAACACTATGACCGAAGGGAACTTAGGGAGAATATGGAGGGTTGTTTTGGGTTTTGTCTTTTGGGGTTTTTGTTTTGTTTTGTTTTGTTTGCTTGCAGCTAGCAGTTCGTCATCAAGAGAAGCCAAAGCTGGAACTCCAGGTGGAAACACTGAAGGCAGGAACCAAAGCAAAGACCATGGAAGAATGCTGCTTACTGGCTTGCTTTCCTTGGCTTGCTCAGCTACCTTTCTTATAAAGCCCAGACCTCCCTGCCTAGGGAGGGCACTGCCTACAGTGGGCTGGGCCCTTCTGCATCAATAAGCAATCAAGAAAAATGTCCCATGGGGCAATGTGATGGAAGAAATTCCTTAACCAAGATTCTATCTTCCCAGGTATGTCTAAATTTGTGTCAAATTGACAACAAAACTAACTGGGATAAGTATGCTTTCCAGGAAGCCAGCCACAATATCTGTGTCATGTAGGTTGTTGCTACAGGGCACCAAGGCACTACATTCCAGGGTAAAAGTGTTGGTACCTCTCACCCAACCAAGAGCTCACCAATCTCTCCAGAAAGAAACAAGCCCAATCACTTGGGCCCTTGAAATAAATTAGCTATCAGTGATTTTGCAGAAACACTTCAAATCATTGGTGCCTTAGAATAACTGTTTCCATTCTTCTCTGTTCCTGTACTAGCAGCCTGAAATTTTCTGTAAGAATCCACTGAGGGTATCAGTCAGTAATTTCTAGAAATTGGTAATCTCTAAAGTTTTTGTTAACTTTTATTTTTAATGGGCACATAAATGTGTATACTAATGGGGTAATGTTTTGATATACTACACACACACACACACACACACACACACATATAGTGATCAAATATGTTCATTTAGGCATTTAAAGTTATAATATATTATTATATATAATAATACACTATCTATAACAATATAGTATAATAATATACTCATATATTTCTCAAACAATAAGGTTAAAATTAAGTACAGATATGGTTGGGGAGATAGCTCAGTCAGTAAACTCTTGTCTTCCAAGTGTGAGGATCTGAGATCAATCCTTAGAACCTACCTTAAGAAAAAGAAGAGCCAGATGTGATGTTGCATGTAACCTAAGCACTAAAGA
Source organism: Nannospalax galili (assembly GCF_000622305.1). NCBI lineage: Eukaryota > Metazoa > Chordata > Mammalia > Rodentia > Spalacidae > Nannospalax > Nannospalax galili. The sequence continues at coordinate 1,832,062 of NW_008357638.1, read as the reverse complement.
GGCAGAGAAACACAAGGATGAGCTAGGCATGAAACCTGACTTCACAGCACTTGATCCCATGCTGTGGTGTAAGTACACATACACACACGCGCGCACACACACACACAACACAACACAACTATTGGAAGCAGTTGAGTCTGAAGAGAAACAGTGGACCATGGAAATATGACAAGAGAACAGGACAAGAGTGGTATTTAAGCCAGACTCTGAAGGACAACAGGATACATATGTAGGAAGATGGGGGAAATAAGACATCTAACAGAGGGGCTAAATGTCTCCAGACTTAAGGTACTAGACACACTATAAGAGACTGCCCTAAGAACATCCTGTCCCAAAGTATTTTGGAAATCAGAAACCACAGAAAGAGTACGCATTCATTCTGAATCAGGCAGGCATGGACTGCAGGGTTGGCCCTACCATCTATAAGCTGTGTCACTTGAGGCAAGCGACTCCATCTTCCTGACCCTTGGCTATCTCAGATACTATGGCAATGAGAGTTACTGCAAAATGGAAATACAGTAATTCCTGTCAAGCATCACTTTAGTGCATAGCAAATATGGTTTCCTGCTGGGAGATGCCCATGTAATAAGGCAGCCCCAGGAGTCCTCCCTCATTTCAGGGACCTCTTTGGGATTTGACCATTCATGAATATGAGCCACTCTTTGACCAATTTATATTTTCATCCTGGCTAACCTTTTGGCCATCTGTGCTTTGGTTAAGGTTAGAATCTGAATGTGAACTCTCTGGCCCCAAGACCTGCTCTCCCCCACACTAGTTGTGTGACTGAGTAAGCCCTAATGTCTCTGCCCTGTTCCCTTATCTACACAATGTAGGTGTGTGTGAATACAGTCCTCCAGCCAACAAGATTTGGCGTTCTGCCTATTATACACCAGGCACTATTCTGACTCATTAATCAATGCTGGGGACATAGCAATGAACAAAATATCAAAAGCTCATGTACAGAACAGAACATACACCAACTGTGGCTACCACTAGCCAAGAAAGAGCATCAGTAAGAACTAAAGGTGGCCATTCATTGACACATAACATCTGTAAAAACTCATGAGTTTACTGGAGGTGTAGCTCAGTGGTACAGTACATATCTAGCAGGACCTATGTTCAGTCCATGCAGCAAATAAAAAATAAAAATACATACTGAAATGTTTTAATAGTGGTATTTTGAGACTGCTCAAAGCATTATTCTGAAAACCTATCTTTCCTCAGTTAGCTATACGTCAAGATAACTTAATGGTTGCTGCTATCACTTTATAGGAATATTCCAGGTAATAAACAAAAAAGAAACAAAGGAATATTACCATCTTGTAACCCTTGGAGATATCCAGGAGCTGGGTCACAGTCATCAATGACTGCTTTCTCATGGATAGAGAGAATCAGGTGCCAGAGGGCTCCAGACACAGTGCCACCAACAGAAACCAAGCCTAACGATGAGAAGCCCGAAGATCCAACTCCAGTTTGCAAAGAGCAAAGACGGGGGCATTAACTGTAATCACAGAAAGGTGCATAAAGACAACCCGTTTCCACCCTCCAATGCTGGAAATAGAGGCACAGGCATGGGTTTTTACATGGGTTTGGGGAACTCAAACTCAGGTCCTCATCCTTGCAAAGCAAGTGTTTTTCCCACTGAGTCATTTCCCTAGCCCAGGAATGCACAACTCTTTTTAGGAGTTTTATTGTAAAGAGGACAGAAAACCAAAGAGGCAGCTGGAGGAGCATACAGTGCCAACAGAAGAATTTCTCTTTCTTAAGACAGAAGCAGCAGAGGGTAACAACGTGATGCCGCAGGGGAGAAGTGCCTAAGCAAGATTATGGAGAGCAAGAACCTGTGGATCTCCCACACAAAGAAGGACTGTCATCACCCCAGGTCCCAGGAGGGATAATAGCTGGGGCCATGCTGATACACACATCGTGTGGTAGAAGGTGCGTAGTTGTGGATAATCTACTCTGAATTCTTCTAAATGTTTTCTCAATGGAATCATCAATTGAAAACAAGAATAGAAAAGCAGGTACGATAGCCCAGAGATGGAAGAAAAGGTGTGACGGTCATCCACATGAGTGAAACAAGAATGGTTAGACCTGGACAACACAGATAGGATCCCAGGATAATATTTGTATCTCCTTCAAAATGTCATGGCAATAATTTGGTTCAATGACCTAGAAAGCTCTTAGACAAGTCCCTGACCTGAGTGTACAATAAATATTTGTTTGAATTTCTTTCACTTTCTAAATTTCCATAGTCTTTAAGAGTTGTATTTCTTTTTTAAATATTTTATTTATTATTTTTATTTTATGTGTATGCATGTATTGCCTGCATGTAGGTAAGTGCACCTGTGTCGTGCAATGCCCGTGGAGGACAGAAGAGACTGTCAGATCCCCTGGAACTGGAGTTACGGACAGTTGTTAGCTGCTATGTGGGTTCTGAGATTCAAACCCGGGTCTTTTGTAAGAACAGTCAGTGTTCTTAACCACTGTGCTATTGCTCCAGCCCCCAAGAGTTGTAAATCTATCATCATACATTTGACTGAAGCCCAGCTCTTTACGGTTCCTGGAATGAACCCCAGGAAAACAGCTTCTTTATTTGATAACCATCAAAACCTTCACCTGCCAAGAACATCTTGCACATACCCTGAGAGGAGCCATCTCTTGCAAGCAGCCTCTGCTGTCAGCAGGCACGGCAAGAGAACCCTGCGTCCTGCTGAAAGGGGATACCATTTAGACAGGTAGGTTTTGTTGCTACTTACAGTCTCTGCCTGAGAACTTCATCAGGACCTGGTGTGAGTCTTGGGCTTCCAGTTCCAAGGACTTTAAAGTGATAGTATATGTGGTACTAATAAGAAATAACAAACAGGCAGGTGTACACAGATTCAGATAATTCTGTACAGGGCTCCCTTATGATGAACTGTTAGCTGTAGTGATGAAGACAGGGTTTGGGATGTAGCTCAGTTGGTCAAGTACTTACCTAACATGCACAAAGTCTTGGGCCCAATCCCCAGCACTAGGAGTGCTGGTGGATATGAACCAGGAGTGGGGATACATGCTTATAAACCCAGCATTTGAGAGATGGGGGCAGGAATTTCAGAAGCTCGATGTCATCCTTCAGCTACATAGAGAGTTGGAGATCAACTTTGGATATATGAGACCGTATCCGGAAAGAAAAGCAAGTTGAAGATGAATCACCCATGTAGGTAAGAAGCAGGGTGACTAGGGAGATGCTGGGAATACTGAACCAGGATTCCAGAGGTACCTAATGTAATCCTAGCTCTACCACAATGCACCAAGTTACCTTGAACTTCTCAGATGTCTTTTATGTAAATAAGAATTGTGATGATGATGATGAAGATGATGATGATGGCATTATTGCAAAACAATTCCCACATTTCTGAAGCCTATGGCCCCAAAATAAGAGACTGTAAGAGACAAGATTCCTGCAAAGCACGCTTGCATTTTCTCTCAGGAACCACTCTCCTCACTGATCCACATTGCTTTGTGCCCCAGGATATGGGCCTGGACGTAGTCTGCCTCAATGGGCTTCCTTGACACTTGGCATTAGACTGGGTTCAGTTAACACAAGGCTCCAGCTAGACAGCAAAGACTCAGTGTAGTGTGAAGCCATACATTTGCTTTCTGTTGGCTGCCTCTTCTACTGAGGGATGCATCCTCTTCTGTGTTGTCCTTTACATCACACCCCCCCTTTAGCTTCTGCTGGCCTCTTCCTCTCCTGTGTTCACTGTTAGCCCCAATGTGCTTCACTGCTTCCTGAGTCCTTCCCATCTTTATTTAACTCTCTTCGGTTTGGTTGTTCCAACTGTATTACCTGGAGACTCTGACTGAGCTCCTTCTATAGTGTCATTTAAACTCTTACTTGAAAGTCAAGACAGCCAGGTATGGTGATGAATGCCTGTGATCCCAGCACTTGAGAGACTGGGGAAGGAGGGTGGCAGGCTATATAGCATGACTCTGTTCAAAGGGGCAAAAGGAGGAAGGGAGGAGGGAGAGAGATAGTCAAAGACAGAGGGAGACAGACAGAGACCGAGAAGAAGAAAGTCAAGGCTAATGTTATGTCATAAATCAAATGAATTGTGAGGATAATATACTCGGTGCCAAGCATGTGATACACACAAGACACAGCAGAAGAGCTCAGAAAACAGACAGAAGAGGCTGTTGAGCATGGTGGGGCAGGTTAAGAACCTGGGCTTTAGCAACATAGATCTCCAGTCAAACCTCCTCCCTTTCACTAGAGTTCACTGGAGGATGTTTACGGTGCCTACAGAGCCACCCTGGGTGTCAAGATCTGACAGATGAAGCACAGCATCTTGCACATGCTCGTGGATTTGGGGAAGACCCGTGGGCATTCATGGCAGTGACACTTGCCGTGCACTGGCATGGGCCTGACCTCCAGGGGTCCCGGGCAGTGGTGGCCGATGCTCAGAGAGCTCTCTTTTTTCTTTCCTGGCTCTTCACCCACAGCTCCTACTACCTACATATAAACCTGCATTGCCTCCTCTTGCACTGGGGATCTTCAACCTACTAAGCTTGACAGAGTGGGCACAGTGGCAGAGAAGCAGGGCAGGATGGTGAAGACCTGAACTGGTCCCCTTGGCTATCGCTTTTAGAACAATCTCTGCACAAGACTTCTCAAGGACATGGACCTGGGACCAGGGACCAGATTTTATTTATGTTTGTGAGGGTTTTGCCTCCATGTATGTATGTGTACCATGCACATGTCTGGTACCAGAAGTCATGAAATTTCCTGGAACTGAAGTGACAGATGATTGTGAACCATCATGTGGGTGCTCAGAATTAAACCCAGGTCTTCTGCAAGAGCAACAAGTGTTCTTAACCGCTGAGCCATCTCTCCACCCCAAGTTTCAACTTTTAAAAAATAAACACTGACCTAAATGATATAGAGAGGGCACTATGACAGCCAAATTAAACTGGGTTCAACTGGCTTCACAATAACAAATTTTCTTTTTATACTACCAGAAGTCCTAGCAAAGAGTAACTATAGGATCAGTTAGTTCAATGGTTCACAACATCTTTAAGGACCCAGTTCCTTCTGCCTTTCCACTGTGTCACCCTCAGTGTTAGCTTTTTCCTCAGCCATCACGATCACAAAGTAGTTGCCACCCTTCCAGACCTCATAAAAAGCGTAACAATGTCTAGATGGATGTTCAGTCCCACTAGTCACATTTGATAGTTACTGCTAGTTCCCTTTTAAAAGTGAAGAGACATGCATGGGGATATCAGGTAGCTGTTCCTATTTAGCCATCATTGAGTTAGCCCCTGATCTTGGTAAAGTTGACCCCAGACACATCCTGTTAACTTAATCTCTGGCCCACTCTTCTTCCCTAATCTCATAAAAAATAAAACCTTCCCAAAAGATAGACTAAGGTTTCCAGATGGTAAAACTAAAGATAGGAGATCCAAGCAGAAAAAATAACAAGTAAGAGGTTGTGGGAGATAAGAATAATCAAATACATCTTCTAAAAAGTCATTAACTGTTTCCAGTTTAGTTGTTAGGATTTGGTTAGATGGTACAAAAAGGAAGGAAGAAGCCAGATATGGTGGTGCACACCTATAATCTCAATGTTTGGGAGCCCAAAGCAGGATTGCCAGTTTGAGGCAAGCCCAGGCTACACAGGGAGATCCTATCTCAAAGGGAAGAAGGGAAGGGAAAGGGAGACAGAGGCAGGCAAGGAGGGAAGAAGGAAATGAAAATAGAGAAAAAATATTAGTATTTACTAACATTGGTATAATTATAGAGTCTCTTAAAGTTTTATGGGACCTGGAAGTGAATCTAGCAAGCCACTGGTGTTCAAAGGAGTTGGTTCCGAGGCTGCTTCTGCACAACTACCAACTGACACTTTCTGGACCCTCCCTCCATAGTCCTGAGAGAACTGAAAGTCCATACAGATGAGTGGCCAATGGTAGATAGACCCACCCCCGCCCATTCAGAGCCTGCTGCTCTAGCAGAGGCCAGAAGTAGAACAGGGTCAGCTAAGTGGAGAGATCCCACTGCAAGGCAGAGTAGAAAGAGTCAAGGCCAATCCAAAGGACCCAAAGGATGAGGCTTTCAGGAGCAGACATGTGGGTGGAGATACTTAAAAGAGCTTTGCTTTAGGAGGAAAGAAACTGATGTGTTTAATTTTGTGTAGGTTAGGTTTGAGAAGATGATGGCACAACTAAGAGATGCCATTAGATGGGAAGGACTGGAATACAGGCCAGGGCTTTGCAGAGATGAGATTTGGGCAATGAGCTGCAATCATCCATTTATGGAGTATGTGCCTGACACTGCCATAGTTCCTTAAGGTGCAGCCTCTGATCGGGTATAGCTTACACTCCAATGTCCAAGCCCTTGAAAATGAGTGAGCCTTTGCATGACCCTCTCACTGATCTTCTCCTCTTTGTGTGAATATGCAGTACAGAGAGCAAGGCTGAGGGGCTGGGTGTGTAGATCAGTTGGTAGAGCACTGAAGTACTGGGTTTCATTCCCTAGCAACACTTGAACCAGGTATAGTTAAGCATGCCTCTACTTCTAGCACTTGAGAGTGGAGGCAGGAGGGTCAGAAGTTCAAGCCCATCTTTAACTACATAGCAAATCTGAGTCCAGCCTGTGTGATACATGAGACCCTGCCCAAAGCAAGACTGATTTGGGAAAACCAAACCAAGATGGTAGACAAAAAGCTAAGATGGGAAGTGTCAAGAGTCAGCAAAGTGTCATTTCCTAAAAGCCAAAAGAATGTGTTTAAAGAAGAAATTGGAGCTGGAAAGATGGTTTGGCAGTTAAGAGCACTGGCTGCTCTTGCAGAAGACTTGAGTTCAATTCCCAGCACTTACATAGTGGCTAACAGCTGTTTATAACTCCAGTTCCAGGGGAATTCAACACCCTCTTCTGACCTCCATGGGCCTTGCACAACATGGGTGCACTTATTACACATGCAGGCAATACACTCATAAAAAATAATACATAAAATAAAAATAATAAATAAATTATTTTTGTAAGGAAGAAATTGGTGTCAAACAGCCCCAGACTAACAGCTGAAGAAAAGTTATTGACCTTGATGTGTGGGTGCCATTGGTGAGCCTCTAGCAATGACTTCCTGTCCTCACTGGGTCCCTAAATCACTGAAAGCACACAGGCTTTCAGGAACTGCCCCCAGCATCCTGACTCAGTTGGTCTGGCGTTGGTATGTAGATTTCCATATCATTTTTCACTGGCTCAGGCAGCACTACTGTGAAGGAAGAGTTGAGAAACAGTATTTTAAAGAAAGCAATTGTACATCTGTCCATTGGCCCTAGCCATTCCATAATATACACAAAATTCAAAACATCATGGCATACAGAAAGATTGCATGCCATTTTATCTGTCAGTTTGAAAAATAAATTAATTAATAGAAGTTTGGTATATTTTTTAACGACTGATTTTGGCAGAGTGCTGGAGAGCAGAGACTAAAAAGAGAGCCACACTTTTCAGTATAAACACTAGCAATCTTAACATTGGACACGGAAGTTTAGCCTGTCTCCTTCTGCCTCAGTGTGTGATTTAACCTCTTTGGATCTTATCTGTGAAATCAAGATAAAAATACTTGCTGTGCCCAACTCACAGCTTCCTTGGGAGGTCAAGATAGGATAATAGATATGAGAGTACTTTGAAAAAAAAAGATTGAAGTGCTATAAAAATGTAAGATTTATATGGTTGTCAGTTCCTTTTCCCCAAAGATGGCCCTAAAGATAGTGATTATCAACTGTAAAGACCTACGAGGAACCAGCATCCCTTTCCACACTGAGCTCACAAAGACAGCATCCTTTGATAAGTGCTCACAGCTACTATCTAAAGGTCTAATGCTGTTTGCAGCTCTTGCTTTTTCACAGCTAGCCTTGCACCAAATCTATAATAGATGCACTTTCCAGAGTCTCACAAATCCTGCTTAAAATTACTAAATAACCCAGCCATCCAACTTGAAACTAAAAAGAGTAAAAAAGATACTACAGCAAATGTTAAAATGTAAGTTTAATGTTTTAAGGTTCCCATTCAGTTGTCAATGCTGTGGTTATGGAGAAAGGGGAAGGCAGAGGACAAATTGAGGCAATGCTGCAGATCAAAAAGCCTGATTCCCCAGGCAGAAGGGAAAGAATTATCTCATATCTAAACCAAAACCACCAGTAGAATTCAATAATCACCTTGAGGTCTCCCTGGGTATCTGGGTATGCTCACCTACATAACACATGCCATGCCGAGTCTACAAGAAGCAAAATGGACCTCCTCTCAGTTACCTGTCCACAGTGAGCAGTAACACCTGTCTGTGGTTGCTAAGGTCCCACAGAGAGCTTTCTTTAATCATAGATGACTATAGATGTTTGGAGTAGTATTACATCATGCTTTTGACTTACTTCTGGTTTCATGTTGTCCTTAGGTCAAAAATAAACAAACACAGCTCTTTGTCAAAGATACAGCAATACTTAACGGATATTTCTTTTTCTAATAAGAAATCTGAATTTAGAAAAAAGAAAAAATGGATAAAGTCCTAACTAGGAATTAAGACAGGTGTCAGGTAACTGGTGTGAGTATCTGAGAAATCATGGGGAAGATCAGTTACCTTCTCCCCTGTACTGATTAAATCTACTTTATTCTAGTTGTTATCAGGGAGAAGGTGCTAATGTTCTTGATCTACCCAAACCCCTCCACTACTCTCCTCCTAACGTCTTCCACCGGCTTCGAAGTTGCCCTCCTCAGACAGATCTACAGAGGCCAAAAGCCAGCCACTCCTTCATCCAATGCCACCTCTACAGGACTTGGACCCTTTCCCATGGAAAACTGTAAAGCCATAGAGTAATAGGATTTTGAAACAAAGCTATACAACTCTTCACATGTTTTTATGAATCTTCTCATCCTTGCAAGAGTTACTTTCTTTGTCCATGCATACTTGGGAAAAGTTCATCATGCAGGAAAAGGAGGCCAGAGGCACTGCAAGCACTCCATCCCTGGCTCTGTTCCTAATGAGAAACGTACACTTAAGAGAAGCACCTCCCACGTCCCAGTCAACACAGTTTAACCTTCTCATGTAGAAGTTAACTAGGCTTGATGCAAAAGGAAAAACTTTGTAGTCACTCAACCTCCTATGAAAATCCCATCTTTTAAAATACTGTTGGGGAGGTGGCTGGGGATGTAGCCCCTCTGGTAGAGTGCTTGCCTAGCATGCATGAAGCCCTGGATTCGGTTTCCAGTACAGCATAAATGGAAGATGCTAATGTGTGCCCATAATCCCAAAATTCAGGGGGTGGAGGAAGGAAGATTAGGAGTTCAAGTCTTCCTTGGCTACAAATAGAGTTGGAGCCCAACCTGAGGTATGAGAGACTCCGTCTCAAAAATGGATGGATGGATGGATGGGTGGATGGATGGATGGATGGATGGATGGATGGATGGACAGGTAGATGGATAGATGGATGGATGGATGGATGGGTGGATGGATGGATGGATGGATGGATGGATGGATGGACAGATGGATGGGTAGATGGATGGATGGATGGATGGATGGACAGATGGTTGGAAGGATAGTTCTGGGACCCTGGGAAGGCTATTTAACCTCCTGGATGTCTTACCTATCTATGCAAAGGAATAAAAATAGTATCTTTTTTAGCATGCCTGGAGATGGATTGTGCAGATTCACCAAATAGAACAGGGCATAGTCTGTTTTTACTGGATGTTTCAATATTAGGAAGTGTAGTGGTCTCCAACATCTGAGTCCCCTGTGAGCAAAAAATCTCAGCCACAGGTACATGCTTACCATGGGGACCCAAGCCAAGGGACCCGGCTGCTAAGCTGTTCATCCTTCACCAATTCCTATTGTTTTCTCAGAGGAAGCAGTACTCATCAATAAACCAGCAAGTGGCCATGCATTTTTCAAAATTACATGGAAATTTTACCATTTTTATACTGTTATAATACACAAACAAAACAGTGCTTTCTCCTGCTCTCAAAGATATGTTGTTGACAATTATAGTTTCAGAAGCACAAAGTACAAAACTGCCCAAAAACTCAAGATGAAAGGTAAAATTAGATTTCTTTTTTAAACCCTGCCCTCCCCCAGTGCCTTGGCAATGTTGTGGCTGCTCAAACTGTGGGTGATTTTCTATACCCACAGTCACTGCAATAAAGAGACACAATAGACATCTGAATAGCCTAAAACTTGACTGTAAGATTATTTTTCTCAAGTTGCTTCTCCAAGTATAATACCTTAGCTCCCAGTAAAAGTAATCACTGCAAATATTTGAAAAGTCGAAACTGTATGCAAGGGCCTGGGAGATTAACACAATTGAACATAATAGCTCCTTCCAAACCATTTCTCAGGGACTAGAAAGCAAAAGACTTGCAGCATTAAGACAGCATTCCAAATATATTTTATTTATTCAATGAAGAAAAAGGACTATTTGAAGTTCTTATATTCTTTTCACATAGAGACACTTCACTGAGCTTTAAGAGAAGTGTTCATCTGGAGGCTCAAAATGAGTCGTTCCTCGGCTGCTAGAAAATGTAATCGTTACAAACATCTGAAATGTTAAAAGCTGTGTAAAAGGTCTTTTGTAGAGATATAGACAAAAACCTTGAAATAAAAATTATTTTAAATGGATCTTGTCATTTATTTGTATAAGGCAAATACATCTTTGTGTACCTGGACGGGGTGCAAAGGGTACCTCTAGACAGCCAATGGCTATCTCTAGGGAGGTCACTGAGACCCTGAAGGCTAAGGATGAGAGGGAGCTTTTTTGGCCACAGTACATCCTTCTTCTGTTTTATGTATGTGCATGTATTAATATTAACCTAATTGAATTTAATTACTTAATTTAATTAACCATGGCCTTTTCAGCAGGCAAGGCAGCCTGTGTTTCCCAGTGGACTCACTGATCTACCTCTGTGATAAATCCTGGAGACTGGCCTTCTCCCTGGTCTGGCCCTCAGATATGCTATAAAGCATAGAAGCTCCCAGTTGCTTTCTATACTGAGCTCAGGGTGCTACATTGGCACTGATGGGATAAATGGCGAAAAGATAATGACTTCAGCCAACCCCTCAAGATAGTTAGCCCTCTCTCCCCAGGCTACAGTCCCACTTAGCCTTCTCCTAACCCAGAACAGGCCAGGGAGGCACCATTCTGATCTTTTCTTCACTTCCCCCCCAATCTCTCCACCCTTGCTAGGACGCACTCTCTTTCTCAAGAACCTGGAGGCACCATAACTAGGGGAGAAGGTTACTCTCTTCCTCTGGACTCTGGAATTCAAGTGTAACACACTGGAAACAAATCCCCTTCTGGCACACACTGGTTGACAAGTTTCTTTACTCTCTGAGCTTCCATTCTTCCTCCTTAAAATGGTGGTAATTATTATAGATACCACAGCTTGTGAAAGGTTTCATCCCTATAAACTTACTGTAAGTTGAAATTGCCATAGATTGAAGTACATTTTAAATGTTTCCTACATCTGACTTACTAAGTAAGCATCACAGCTTAGTCTGGCCTACCTTATAGATACTCAGAGCACGCACTTCCGTTAGCTTCCATTTGAGTGAAATCAACCAACGTAAAGCTTATTTTAGAAGAAAAATTGACTATCTCATATAACCTATTAAACATCTGTACCTAATACACACTGGAAACACAACACAAGATTGAATCTCAGTATTCACTCTTGTGAGTGTGTGTCTGACTGGGAGCTATGGATCTCTGCCCATTGTGAGAGAGATCATCATACCACATGTGGCTAACCTGCAAAAAAGATCAAAATTCAAAGTATGGTTTCCACTGAATCCGTGTCACTTTCACACCTTTGTAAAGTTGAAAATCTTTAGGTTGAACCAAGGTAAGCCAGGGACCCCCTGTATATTCTCAAAGGAAGGAACAAAGATTAAATGAGGTGAGGAATGTAAATGCCTAGTATCATACTCAACATACAGCAAGTAAATAAATGCTAGATGACATCACCAGATCCATCATCTTCATCAACAGGAGTAGGAATAGAAGTAACTGGTCCTCATGGCTAAAACAGTGCTTCCAGGCTTTTTAGCCTGTTCACACTTTTAGCTTTCCATCTGTCCCGGGACTTAAGGGATGTGATTTAGCAGAAAGGGTGGGCTTCACAACCACAGGACCTTGAGGAAGTCTTTAACCTCTCTTCCTTGTTGAGACAAGGTATTACTGTATAGTTCAGACTGACCTCAAACTCAAGATCCTCCTGCCTCAGCCCCACAAGTGCTGGGATGATAGGAATATGCCACCACACCTAGCTCTTAACTGCTTTCAATATCACTCTCTTCATCCAATGAGTGAAGAAAGTTATGCTTTCCTCAAAGGATCTGTACATAATTTACAAAACATGGCTGGCATATCTTGGCTGTTTTCACTCTGAGGAGACTCGTCTGTTCCTTGGTTACCACCAAGTCTTTGCTTTTCTGGATTGACACTTTTACCCAGCTGCTCCTGCCTGCCCTGCTATTTCTTACCATCCTCGTCTCTAAAACCTCATGCATCTTTCCAGGCTTTATTCATCTAAGAGCTTTTATGACACTGTCTGACCACAGTGATTTTTCCTACCCATGACTTTCATAGTATGTTTATTTTATATGGGGGAATAGACTGTGAAAAGCCAAAGAACCCAAAATCCTTTCTCTGTGGTTACTACTAGACTTGTCAGAAACCAAGATGTCGGTCAATAACATACAGAAAGAGTTCCAGTCACATATGGCCAGAAAGCAGTTTCCCAGTAGAGTCTCCCTCAGCCTCCATCGTTTCTGGGTAGGGTAACTAGCTCTTCTAGAAAGCCAACTCCTTCATGCTTTATTCAGTAGCCTATAACAGAAAATTATCAACTTGTTCACTTGGTTGCATTAGTTTACCTAGGATTATCACAGCTAAGCTTGTTGACTGTTACACTCCACAAGAAAGGAGGGGCAGGGAGAGTTAGCCACACCTCCAAACCAAGTCAGCCCTAGTTGCACAAGGGGAAGGGGCTAAGGGGATATAAGGGGAAGGGGCTAAGGGTATTTAAGCTGAGGAAGCTATGGGGAAAGTTTGTGCAGCTGTGGGGAAGTCACCATCCATGCTTGGATAAAGACTTTCCAGTGCAGCCTTGGGGAAGCTGGGGGGGAGCACATACACTTCTGTAAGTAAACCCTCATTCATTGTTCTGTAAGTAAACCCAATAAACTCACTGGTTTTCCAGACTAGTTTGGCAAAAACAAGCCTCCATTTGTTGTAGGGACCAAGGTGTATATGGGACGTAGAGCACTGTTTCACCTCTTGGAAGAAATTTTAGCAACAAAGTAGGAATTTTAGTTATAAAGTTCCATAAACTCACTGGTTTCCCAGACTGCAGTTTGAGGAAAACAAGCCTCACTTTGTGGCAGGAACCAAAGGGGGGCGGGAAACATTGTTTACATCTCCCAGAAGGAATTTTAGCTGTAATTGCCAAAATATCCTCAGCAAATGCTGGGGCTTCTTGCCCACCTCCCCCATTCATGCTGGGTTTTTGTTTGGCTTCGGCTTGCATAGGTCTTGTGCTGTGGGTTCATATGTGAAAACACCCTGCGGTGTCCAGATAACCCAGTTTATTTGTATTCATCTACCAGTTCTGGCTCCTACCATCTTTTCTCCCCCTCTTTCACAATGATCCCTGATCTTTGGGATTAGAGGATGAACTGCTTTGAAATCCAAGCAAAGTGAATCAATATCCTATGTCCCAAGGATGCTTCACAGAGGAAACTGGAGTTTCTTCATCTTCGGCATTCTCTGCATGGAAGCACCTCACTCAAGCACACCTTTCCCTATGCAACAGGACACTCATGGGGTCAGAGAAAAACACTAACAACTTACCCCTTCTGTTTCACTCATATTTAATAACAACTTAATTCAGGCTAGAGTGTTTAAACTCACCCTAACTCCTGGTACCTTTTTATCTCTTGGTTCTGCAAATGAAGAGCCTGAAGCACAGAGACACTAGTAACTCCCCCAAAGTCACAGAGCACACAGATGCCTGCCTCCCTCTGCTGCCTCTCACATCATACTCCCTGACCTCTCATTCAGTAAGAGTTTTTCCAATATATGGAAATCATTATGTAGTAATTATTCAGAATTATGACATTTATCCTATTCAGACGCCATGATGTGATTCTGAAATGTTCCCACTAGCTTGTTTTGAACTCTTGTTTCCTCAGTTGATGGTGTTATTTGAGGTGGCTATAGGCCGGTAGAAGTAGGTTTCTGAGAGTAGGCTTTTGAGGATCACAGCCTGCCTCTGATTTCAGTGTCCTTTGGTTCCTGATTTGCAGCAACTCCAAGCTCCTCTAAGGCCTTGAACTCTACTGTGATCTCCCCTCCATGACGGAGTGAAACTTCATCAAAGGTGAATCACAATAAATCTTCCCTGCCTTTCTGTCAGGCATTTTTATCAGGGCAACTCAAAAGTAACATATACCAGGCATACAAGACTTTCCTGAAGTTTGTGTGTGTGTGTGTTTTCATGTGGTTGGGTGTGAACATGCATGTGTGTGTTCACACATGTGCTCATTGGGACAGAAGTCAGAGGTTGACATCATGGCATCAAGAATCTTCAGTCATTGGCCACCTTATTTTTTTAATTTTATTTATTATTTTTATTTTATGTGTATGCACGTATTGCCTGCATGTAGGTAAGTGCGCCCGTGTCATGCAATGCCAGTCAGAAGAGGCTGCTGAATCCCCTGGGACTGGAGTTATGGAAAGTTGTTAGCTGCCATGGGGGTGCTGGGATTCGAACCCAGGTCTTCTGTAAGAACAGTAATGTTCTTAACTGCTAAGCCATCTCTCCAGCCCCCACCACCTTGTTTTTTGAGACAGGACCTCACTGAATCTAGAGTTTACTCACTGACCGGACAGTGAACCCCAGGGATCTGCTTGACTCTCCCCCTGCCCCCCATACACCTAGCCAGGCAGTGCCTGGCTTTTAGTGTGTCCCAGGCATCTTAACTCAGATCCTCATGCTTATATGGCAGTCTCCCTAGTTCCTGAATCTTTTTAAATAACAAAAATCTCTATGAGGCCCAGCACTCCTCTATGAGATCAAGGACAACCTGCTCTCCATAGCAAGTCCAGGCCAGCTCGGGCTACAGGGAGACCCTGTTTCAAAAAGTTCAAAAAAATAATCTCCATGCCTTCTTGACCCACATTTTTATATTTTGACATGTCTTTTGTGAGTACTAGGTGGTCTCCTTTGCCACTGAGAACAGAAGCATCCTGTTCTAACCACTAACCACTAACCACTGTCAGACATGTGCTTCATGAGAGAACTCACCTGGCCTTCAAACAATGAGTATTACCTCAGGCTGAGACCAAGTAAGTCTTGCTCTTTAGGAGCTTCCAGCTCAAGAGTTCCCCTTTTCAATGAGTTTACAGCCCCCAGACAAGGTAAAACATTAGGTGAGCCCACATCACAAAGGCAAGAGTTCAGAAGAGAAAGAAATAAGTCTCCTGGGGGGGGAAAAAAAATCCCAGCTTGCTTTATGGAAAAGACTCTCAAAGACTAATATCTCACCTCAACCTTTTTTCATTAGTGCTTATTGACCAGTACTGGGAAGACCAAACCATGGGTAAAGCCAGGGTGGACAAGGCCATAATCCTCACTCACAGATCACCTCATAACTTTGCTAGGCAGTGCAAACTCTTTACCGTTAAGCAAATATGTAGTAGACATAGAGCATAGATTCTAGAACATTCTCCTGAATTTTTTTTTGAAGTGTGCCTAAGGTAGGTCGACCCAGTTGCTGTTTGTAGCTTTCTTTCTGAAAGCAGGGGCTGCCTTAGGTTCAGGGCGGTGCCTGATGGAGAGGAGGAACGCGTTTAAACGTTTATCTTCCTAAAACCCACTCCCCTTGCATCTCTGAGAAGCACCCAGCTGGTGTTTATCCTCCGCGGTAGCAAATCCGGTTATTTACCTCCCTATTTTTCGTGATGTATTTTATAAAGTAATGAATGGTCCATTAAACTAAGTTTGGGCGTCTGTCTCCCGATCACCACCTCCTCACCGCCACCTCCTCGCTGGTACCCTCAGCCAGCCCCGGAGGTCGCTGGCGTGAGCTGCAGCCCTGCAGCCTCCTTTCTCCTTCCTCTGCCACCTCCCTTCTGCCCTCCCTCTCCCGTACCCCTCCTCCTGGTTATTTGGGAGATTAGAGTTCATTAATTAAATCCTGTGCTTAGATCGAACTGTAACATTATTCCAATCACATTTATCTTGCAGACGGCGGCGGAGATGGCAGCCTCACTGGAAACGCGCCGGGGAGTCTGAGCCAGCGGCCGGACACGCACCACACCGCGTGCTCCATCGCTCAGCCGCGGCGCAGACCCTCCATCTTCCTGCTCAGCTCCAGCCCGGCTTGCCCCTGCCCTGAGAGGCATCCGCTTCTCTCCTGGCTCCAGGTCGTCCTCCACCCCCGGCCCTCCGCGACTTAACTGCCTGGGTCCCCTCCCCTGTCACAAACGCTCACACGCGGCCGCGAACACACACACGAGAGAGAGAGAGAGAGAGAGAGAGAGAGAGAGAGAGAGACGCCAGTGAGCTGCTGAACGCTTAATGGACCGATTTCCCCGCTTTCTCTGAACGCAGCCCAGTCCGGGATGAGACATTGCAAAATGGCCCGGGTCGCCAGTGTGCTGGGGCTGGTCATGCTCAGCGTCGCGCTGCTGATTTTATCGCTTATCAGCTACGTGTCCCTGAAAAAGGAGAACATCTTCACCACTCCCAAGTACGCCAGCCCGGGGGCGCCCCGAATGTACATGTTCCATGCGGGATTCCGGTGAGTGCGGGCCTCTACTGGAGAGGCCCCGGGTACCTCGGGTCGAGGGTCGATGGTGTGTCGGGGCCGGCAGAAGGGGTGTTTGGGCTTCTCCAAACACCTTGGGCCAGATAGCTGCGATAGCTGCGAGATCTCTCTCTCTCTCTCTGTCTCTGTCTCTCTCTCTCTCTCTCTCTCTCTCTCTCCCTCTCTCTCTCTCTTAACCTAAAGCCCCAAAAGCCTTTGTCCTAATCGATGTGATTGTATTTCTTGTATTCGTCCTCTGCATCCCCTCCCCCATTTCAAAAATGGGGTTGTGGAGGGAGAGGCAGTGTCTGAGCGGGGCGGGGGTGGGGATGCTGTCAGTGAACCGAGAGGGGGACAGGCGCGAGGTGAGTGCCCTCCTGGTGCCCAGGCTGCAGACTCGGCCCGGTAGGTTCGCGGCAATTTAATGGCGCAGGCGCCGACAGCGCCCGCACCCTCCTTCCCTCCTCCCCTATTCTCATCAAAGGATGCGCGGGTTTATCCTGTAGAAGCACCTGGGGGTTCTTCCTCGACCCTTTCCCACACACAAACCCCACATCCCCGCCTCCTCCTTTCCTGGGTTTCTGCAGGAAGCGAGCTTAACGCTAAGGGCCGCCCACCCTGGCCGGGTCAGAGGCACCACCCGGCGCATCGGGAGCCCCACCCCTACCTGTGCCCCCAAGGAGTTCTGATGGGCGGGTGGCAGCTACAAACTGCAGCCTGTGGTCAGAGGAATGCGGAACCTGGAGAATCAGGGCCTGGGGACAACAACCGAGCTGCTGGCGCCTCCGGGGGTCTCTAGCTCTGGGCGGGGGCGAGGTGTGTATGTGGAAGCAGACACCGGCTCGGGAAGGAAAAGGTTAAGACAGGAGCGCCACAACCCCGCCCCCTCCTTCCCCAGAGTCTCCTATTTCCTTTGCCCTTTCTCCAAAAAAATCAATTCATCTGGCTTCTTGGGCAGCCGGGGTCCAGCAGGCCGCTGTTCGTGGTGCCGACTCCCGGTCCCCTCGGTGCAGCCGGCTGCAGCCCTGCTCCCCGCTCCCCGCCCCGCAGTCTGCGTGACCGCCATCTTATGATCTCTCTCGCACCCGGATGGCTGGACCATGAGAAAGAGTTTCCCCAATTTTCTTCCTTTCTCCCGGGAGTGTGCGGGAGCCGAGAATGGGCCAAAGGAGAGGGGCTGTAGGGTGAATGGGACGGCGCGTGCCAGCTGCCCCCTCTCGGGAGCTGCTGGGGCTGTCATGGCTACCTCGGACCCCCTCTTGAGGCCAGCGCCACAATCTGAACTCATGCTCCTCTCCAGGTCACAGTTTGCGCTGAAGTTTCTAGACCCGTCATTTGTGCCCCTTACGAATTCTCTCACCCGTGAAACCCAAGAGAAACCTTCTAAATGGACATTTAATCGGACAGCGTTTTTACATCAAAGGTATGATAGGAAGAGAGGTCTTTTGTTTGTTTGTTTTTAATTATGGAGCTAAATAAAACAAACAGATAAAAACAAACCCAAAACCACGAAAAGCCCATCTCACCCCAGCTGCAAACGTTAAGATCTTGGTCCTCCTGGCCTGAATGGGAGAGGAGGTAATGAGTAACCCTCCCTCTCAAATGCCTGCTGTGCCCTCTCCAAAAAGAGAAGCATCAAGATGAACAACTTCAATGAATATATATTCCCAACACCCTTCCTAAATTGGCCTTGAATGAATACCAAGATGTAAAGTCTGACTTCAACTCCCAAAGCTTGTCTGTTTTAAAAAACGATTAATTGCAATGCATTTTCTTCACACTGCAAAATTAAAAAAAAAAAATTAATTATACAATCTTGCAGAAACACAAAGGATATCATACTACATCCCCCTCATATCACCACTGAAGATGTGGGCCCAAATATATGTGCACTTAAATGATTGTGCTTTGGTTTTGCCTGTTTGTTTTCATTAAGTCTTTACAGCTTCTAACTTATAAACCTATCTAACCCTATCCGTAATTACAGCGACTGTTTTTTATGCATGAAGAAGGCTTCTGTTGTTTTAGGTGGAGGGAGAAGAATAAAATTTATTGAAATCACTTATTCTTAGTGATTCTGATCTCAGAACCACAGATCAGTTGATACTCCTCTCATGGTGGGATTATTATGCTGCTAAGTGCAATGTGAGCCATCTAGTGTATTCATTAAGGGTGTGAATACTTTACAAACCAGTGTGTTTAGGGAGCTGTGTTTGGGCTGTACTATTTCTTATTTCTGTACTTTTTTAAGAATTGTAGTCTACTGGCAGAATTAAAAGAAATCCCTGAGTATCCATGCTGTCAGGAAAATGTTGTTTCTCTGGAAAAACTGACATTAAGCATGTGATTATAATTGCAGTTTAAATATTTGTGTTAAATTTGAAACTAGTCCATGATCATTCATTCTAGTCCCTAGAAATGCTTTTTGTTGTTGTTGTTTTGTTTTGTTTTAGCTTTGGGATTTTCATCTAAATTTAATTTTGTAGACAATACAGAAAGTTTCCATGGTAAAACACCTTATACCATTCCCCCAAACACATCTCTAGCTCAATGAAAATATTTTCTCAGACTAGACCAGGTAACCCTAACAATCACAACAATACTTCCTCTGAAATCTTCCCTCCTATCAATTCATTTATTAGGTAATCTTTCAGTTTTACCACTATCGTTTTAAACTTGCTTTTATAACAGCTTTAAGAATAGGGGCTGGAGAGGTGGCTCAGCAATTAAGAGCACTGACTGCTCTTGCAGACAACCCAGGTTCAATTCCCAGCGTGTACATGACAGCTAACAGTCATCTATAACTCCAGTTCCAGGGGATCTGACACCTTCTTCTGACCTCCATGACATGCATGACATGGGTGCACTTATACACATGCAGGCAATATACTCATACACATAAAATGAAAATATTATTTTTAAAAAGAATGGTACTCATAACTGAAATTTTCTAATTGACTATATTGGTTTGTGTTGCCCTGTAATTTGAAAACATTTCATTTCACCATGCTGTTGTTTGTCAAAGGGCACAGGAGTTTAGATGTGATTTTTTTTTTTTTTTAACCCTGGATTACCTAAAAACAAAGTAGCATGTTACTGGTCTCTCTTAAATATTTTAAGTAGCTGAGACTTTAAAAGGAGACAGTTTCACTGAAAGCTCAATATGGAATCCATCTGACCAGTCCTCGGTATCCCTTTTCTCTTATCTTTGCTTTATGCTGTTGAAATCTACATACATTTTCAGGTTTTCGGTAGCCTCTTTTCCTAAGGATCTATGTTCCGTTAAGCTGTGTTTCTATATAGTCAAGCAGAACAAATATCCCTGTTTCGTTATTCAACAGGCTTTAATGAGATTATCATCTTATTGGTATTAAATATTCAGCCACACCCACAACTATTCCAATTTTCATATAATAATAGTGACATACAACGTACTGACATCTACTTGGCTGTTATTTGGACACCAGTAGTGTTTGATATTCTTTCAACACTGAAGTCCAATAGCAAGCAAGTAGTCCCTAGTTACAAACTCTAAGTTGCCAATGTTTGTGCATTAATGTAAGCTCTTTGAAGCCTGTATAAACTGCCTCCCTGTGTTTTCTGACACAGTTTGGCATCTGCTTTCTCCCTAATCAAATACACTCTTCAAGTAGACCAGAATACCAAGAAATGGCAGCTAAAACTGTTCACTGAATTTACAAGCATCAAAAGATTGCATTCAGAACTTGACTGAGAGATTACCATGTCTATGCATTATAAAGCAGTCTTCCTTCAAAGACCATAATTATGAATGTATCTTTCTTGGATTCAATATGTTTAGGATTCTTGTCTGAATTAAGTGGCAGCATATGAAACTCAGTTCTTTTGAATTGAATGCATTTAATGAATCTTTTTTTATTTTAGGCAAGAAATTCTTCAGCATGTCGATGTAATAAAAAATTTTTCTTTGACCAAGAATAGTGTTCGGATTGGACAACTGATGCACTATGACTATTCCAGCCATAAATATGTTTTCTCTATTAGCAATAACTTCCAGTCACTGCTTCCAGATGTGTCACCCATTATGAATAAGCATTATAATATTTGTGCTGTGGTTGGAAATAGTGGGATCCTAACAGGGAGCCGGTGTGGAAAAGAAATAGATAAATCAGATTTTGTTTTTCGTTGCAATTTTGCCCCTACGGAGGCTTTCCAAAGAGATGTTGGAAGGAAAACCAACCTTACCACCTTCAACCCCAGCATCCTAGAAAAATATTACAACAATCTTTTGACCATTCAGGACCGTAACAACTTTTTCCTCAGTTTAAAAAAGCTTGATGGGGCCATTCTTTGGATCCCTGCATTTTTCTTCCACACTTCCGCAACTGTTACCAGAACGTTAGTCGACTTCTTTGTTGAACACAGAGGTCAGTTAAAGGTCCAGTTGGCTTGGCCTGGAAATATAATGCAACATGTCAACAGGTGTGTATATTTTATTACGTTTAACTCATATCCCACCAGATGGCAAATCAATATTGTAATCTCTTGGGTGTGGGAGTCATCCAATTCACTAGTTGTGGTGGTTAGTTTAGTTCTTGAGGACAAGCTCTTATCTTTTGTGATGAACAAATGAATCACTCTAATTAAAAAGTTCAGTCTATCCCTACCTGGTAACCAAGTGCTAACTGAAGAGACTGTGTTCATTGCTCACCCCTTTCTTTTCTTGTCCCCTTCTTAGTGACTAGTTCTGGAAATTACCACAGATCAAGAACTTTCCTTGCACAAATACGTATAGCCCAATAACACCAGTGGCTAAATTACACAAAGTGGATAATTTTTTAACTAATTTTTTTTTAGCAAAAACAATTTTTTGAGTGGACGTGGTGGTACATGCCTTTAGTTCCAGTGCTTGAGAGTCAGAGGCAGGTGGATCTCTGTGAGTTCAAGGCCAACCTGGTCTACATAGCTAGTCAGCTGGGGCTATAGCGAGACCCTGTCTCCAAAAGATAAAAAAAAACTTTTTTTGACTTAAAATTATCCATTTTGTTTTAAGTGTTTTGTAGATGTCCATGATTAGGAGACCACCTAAATAAATCAAAGACTATATAATCTGCCTTCAATATTTGAGTACAAAAGCCTAGGGAGAGTATTTTAGGAGCTCACTATTATCCCTTATGTTTTGACAAGGAGACTAGTTGGAGATGCAACATTTGCATCTAACCTTGTAACTTAGTTCTGGCTGTTTGTAAGAATCAGAGTTTTAAAATAAAATACTACTGCCTGGACTGTACTTGAGAGAGTCTCAGGCAGTGAGGGAGGGAAGGACTAATTTTGGTGTTTTTAACAGCTCCCTCGGTAATTCTAATATGCAGTCAGAAACAAAAGCCAGTAGTAATAATTCAGGGAGTTTTTTAAAGCAAGATTAATTGTGGGATTTTTTTCCCCCTGTAAAACATCTGAGCAAATTGCTCAACTCTCATTTCCCCTATGTAAGAAACCCTGGAGCCCTACCAGAGCCTAGCTATTATTACAAATGAGGGTCAGTTCTGGCAGACCTGGTAACCAAAAAATCCTACAGATTTTCATAACTTAATAGATATTACTATCTTGTTACCATTCAAAGTCATCCAAATTTAAGATGCTTTAGTTGCTTTTTTATTGAGGGAGGACTCCTATAATCAGATAAATTAGTGTGTCTCCAAAGGAAGGACTATTATTTATAGTCCACACTGGGACCATTTGTTTTGAGAGAAAAGGGTGCTATGACTAATCACAACAGGGGTAAAAGACATAAACTGGAACTCTGCCCATTTCCCAGGGTGTTTAGTCACCTTTTAAAGAGATTATGGCTTCCAGCCCCTAGGTTTAACAACTGAAGCACAGAGAGCAGGGGTCGTTTACCCAAAGCTAATGCTGAAAAATGGACAAAGTCATGGGTAGAAGCCAGGTCTTACACTACCAACCTGTCCCAAGTCTTTGACTTCATTGTTTTGCTCCATTCCACTCCATTCTTGTTCAATTTAAGTCAAGTTTTAAATTGTTTTTGGAAGGGGACAAGTCAGTATGACTGGACTGGAAGGTGTATTTACCCATAAAGCATAAACAGTCCAAAAAAATCCAGCTCTCAGTCCAGTCCTATTGACTTACTTGATAGACACCCTCCACACTGGCCACTGAATCCACATGTACTTATTGTTCTGCAGGTACTGGAAAAACAAACACTTGTCGCCCAAACGGCTGAGCACAGGTATCCTTATGTACACCCTTGCATCTGCAATATGTGAAGAGATCCACTTGTATGGATTCTGGCCTTTTGGATTTGACCCCAACACAAGGGAAGAGCTTCCATACCATTACTATGACAAAAAAGGAACCAAGTTTACTACCAAGTGGCAGGAGTCCCACCAGCTGCCTGCTGAGTTTCAGCTGCTGTACCGAATGTATGGAGAAGGGCTCACCAAGCTCACTCTGTCACACTGTGCCTAAGAACTCCGAATGGAAAGTGCCAAATGGCTATTTAAAAAGTGCCCCAAATCAAATTGAATAGTTTCCAGAATAGAACCCCAGAGACTGTCTGACAAATCTTGTCTGCCACTTAAAAGATGTCTTCTCTCCCTCGTTTGCACTGCTCTTGAATGGTCTTAGACTTAGTAGGACAGGTGCTTTGAAGCCACATGATTCAGACTTGATTAGTGAAAGGAATGTTGCATTTGGAAATATGCTGTAAACAGAATGGCTTTAAGTATTTTCACATTTGTATTTTAATAAAAAACTGATTCCCGTGTGGATGGGGACCATAGCTGTAGTCTCTCTGGCCCTGCTCAGACACTGTCCTCATTATCAGAGGCCTCTGACCCACTGGGGCAGGATCTCTTTTGCCAGTGGGATAAGACTCTTCAAATGGAAACAAACAAACAAACAAAAAACACAACAGGTTTTCAGTTTACATATCCCCCCTCTCTCTCAATTCCCCTTGCCCCACCACCATGGGATCTAATAATTTGCTAGGAATACTCCTGGATTAGCTTTGCTTGTATGTGTTTGCATCTGTCCTTGACATGTTCAAGGCTCTGGTTAACTTTGATGTTTCATGACAAACAGCCACTCATGATGACTTCTGTAAGAAATGCCTCTTATCAAGTCCTCCCTTGTCATTACTGTCATTCTACAGCAGGATGACACATCTGGGTTGAGTGATATATGCTACTGTGTCTCTTTCTCTGTCCCAAAGAAAGTCTGTAGTATAAGTGCACTGCATCTTTTGGCATGAGTGCAATTGTGGCAGATACCTGCAAGGGTATTCTAGCCTATGTTTGGTGTCTCACAGTCTCAATTCAGTCACTAAGCTGGCACTCTCTCAGAAGTGAGTGAATAAACTGAGTTAATTTAAAAGCCTGGGGAAGGACTAGAGAGATGGCTCAGTGGTTGAAAGCACTGGCTGCTCTTGCAAAGGGCCCAGAGTCAGTTCCTAGCACCCACATAGTGGCTGACAACCATCCAGGAGGTCTGACACCTTCTTCTGGCCTCCATGGGCACTGCACGACAGGGGTGCACTTATATACGTGAAGGCAAAGCATTCACACACATAAAATAAAAATAAAATTCGAAGCCGTCAGAATATAAAGGAAAAGAAAGAAGAATGTTTACAAGGTGGAATGGAAAACTATATATTCTATAAATTGTTGTGACCATGTTGCCCATTCAGAACCTTTCAGAAGCACAAGGGTTACTGTGGAAGACAAAGCATGGGTTTGGCCAGACTGGCCCTATGTGAGGAATGCTAAGGTCAGGTCATTTCTGTTCCATCCCTACCAACAACCACCTAGATCTGCTTGCTGTCTCTGAGACAGTTGTAGATGCTAATCTTTCTTTCCACTCAGGTCAAGTCTGTGTACCTATACATCAAGCATTTCAAAGGGAAACTCTATTATGCCATGACAAGACTGGGTCCTAAATCTGAACTCAGTTGGCCATTGTCCTTTTCACTGTTTGACCTAAAGCAGTAGAAATCACATCGCTCTCAGCTCAGGCTTTGACCAAGCAGCACTTTGTGCTTCCAAAGTCTTGCCAAGTTGATGTTAAATTTTAATAAGGGTTCCTTTCCTCCTACCAAATGCCTGTCAAGCACATTTGTTATATGTTTTAGTGGGATAGCTCATTCTTTTCCAGAAATCTGTTTTGGTTGTTTATAATGTTACAAATACTTTAAAATTATAGTTATATTTCAGCCATCAGTGTACTGCCACCTCTTTGGGAATAAACAATCATGTCTAAAAGTAAACTGAGTGCAATAAGGAGAGACATACATAGTCCTTATGCTGTGGGCCTCCTGGTCCTGAAGCTGCATTGCTCTTTTCAGGAAGCTCATCAGACCAGCTACAATCTAGTGGCTGGGGGGGGGGACATTCAGGTTCAAATGTAATACTAACTATGACTCATCTTAGATCCTGTGAATGGCAATCAGTCAAGTTGATAAGAGGGAATGGGAATAAATATTTCAAAATGAGAAGCAGTAACTACATGCAAAACAATCATAAGAGAATTAAAATTATAAGATATTTAAAAGATTTTTAAATTCAATGGCATAATTTCACAGGCACGAAAAACACAATGTGGCTGTCCCCTGTCACTTTAAAGAGCACAGAACGCAGTACTGCTGTTCAGCTATTCTGGGTTCAGGTCACTGTGAGGTTGATAACTATCAGAGTTGTATACTTGGCTATTCCTGAGCTCTTAGTTCATTTGGTTACAGCTAAATGCTATTAATGCCAGGATTATCCAGACCAGGTTCTGAGACACTGGAGTTTTAATCCCAATGCACTAATCCCAATTAGTTTTTACTAACTATAAATGCATAGACTCTTTGAACCACGCAGGTTAAAGGAGCAAAAGGCCAGAAGATCCCTAAATCTAGTTAATTATTCTAAGGTGGTCTATTTAAATTTGATCTCATTAGAGCACCATGTGTGTGTGTTTTTTTAATTCAAAGAGGTTTTTTTTTTTTTTAATCTCACTACAGGCTTACTCCATCTTAACCTTAGAGAGGGAAGTTGTTCCTATCTCCCACTATCACTTCAGCTATAAATTTAACAGGAACTCAAAATAGTAAGGAAATGAACTCATCTTAGAACTAGAAGGACTTAAAGTTCCTACTTCTAGGAAGGAATTCTTGAGCTGATTCCCTAAAGACCACCATTCCTTTGATGATGATGATGATGATGATAATAATAATAATAATAATTCTCTGAAGAAGTCTAGGCTCTCCTGTATTGTTTAACCAAATTTATATACTTTAAAAATTCATTTACAAAATAGATGCCTCCCATTGCATCTAAAACTTTAGATGAAAAATGTAGGCAAAATATTTATCCCAGTTTTCATTACATATAAAGACCTTTATTATTGATATTGTCAGTTATTTCTTAGTCAGCTGTTCTAACGGTGTGGAAAAGCATCCACTTGCTGATCCTACAATATCCGTTTGCTTTACAAGACTATTTCAAAGATTAAATCTGTGTAACCACTGTCACGACCAAGTCCCATGAGTCCTTATTAGAAAGACAGCAAGGTCAGGAAGCAGAGCTTGTTGGCTCTACCACTGCCCCCAGGCTTGTAGAGTCAAGTGCATGGTTAGGGCAGAGGGACCATTGGGCCTCCTGTCTACCCAGCTACACACACATACTTATCACTTCTGTATTGGTTTTACTTGATTGGTTCTAGGTTAGCACATTAGAAACATCCCCCTATTCCGGGATACTTAGGGCAGAGTCTACCTTCAGCTATGGGAATCAATTTCACCATAAAACCCTGAAGGATGTCTGCACATGATATCATCACCAAATGACAGATTAAGTTACAGAGGAGAAAAGCAAAACCATGAAACTTTGGCAGATTGCTCATTTCTAGACCCTGAGTTTCATCTGTTGTTCTGAGTGACATGTGTAGATATGTAAATGCTGGGAAGACAAGATCAGAAGGTGGTATCATGACTTCCACACTCAGAAATGTTGGGTTTGTGTATGAGTATATAGTGCTAGCAATTAAGCCCAGCATGGTAGGCAAGAACTCTGTCAATGAGCTATATCCCCAGTCTGCGTCATGTCTTAAGTACCCTTAACCATTATAAAATGCAGTGTGTTTAGTAGCACTGTGTGCCTAGCAGTGAGGAATAAGACCCCTGTACCATCTGTCTGTGACATTGATATCAGGTGCTTGACCATGGACTACTACAAGGATGTGCAAAGGAAGACCCCCATCCACCACCCAGCCTCCTGGTAACTAGACTACCAGGTACTGATGACTGTAGGTGCCCAAAATTTTGTGGGGAGTTCACTAAATGGAAGTACACACCTTCTAATTTCAGTTGTTAAAGACTCTGGAATAACCATACATGGATTCCATGGAAACAGCTGGAAACATAGCCTTTGAGCTTCTCTAGCCTTTCTTGAATTTACAAATGAGAAACACAGAGAAATTGATTTTCCAAACCTTTTGTAGATAATTATTAAAGAAGTTATGACCCCACAGTTTAGCTTCCTCAGAATCAAAGGTAAACACAAAGGAAAATAATTTTGATCTGGAATCTTTGGAAAACAAACATAGGAAGGAAATTACTAAATGCAAAGTGGCAGAGGAAACACTTGCCCAGGTACACAACAGTTTGCTGAAAATCACCTACACTCTCTCCTGAAATGAAGAGAAAACCTCCTCAGTAAATATTATCTGATAAATCACAGCTCAGTTATTGATGATATATAGTTGACAGCTGAAATCTCATCTGATAATTTAGTCCCCTTAATACAATCTTATTTTAATATGTACACATAATTTAGAAAGTAAAGACTGAAAATGGCTATGCGTTGTTCCTATGGCATAATTTTCAGCAGGGGTCCCTTGAGTTAAGAAATGCTTTTCATTTTGTAAGTGGTTTCAACAACAGATTTTTGAATTATTTCTTGTATTTGGTTCAATATGCTAAGATGTACAAATAATAATAACTTTGGAAGGTCTTCTTTCCTTTCAAATGACATTCTGAGCAATTTTCTGTATAATTCTAGATCATTAAATCCTTCTTTCTCATAATTGTTTGAATACACCTGGCAAATATTTGTTAAGCTTAAATTACTTCCCAAATGTGTATAAATAATCTTTTGCTTGCAGAGAGCTGGGCTTATGTGTATGTGGTTGGAGAACTCAAATGAAACACTATAGGTGCTGGGGATGGCAGACACCTTGGTCAGATGATTGCCCTGTCTGGACTCTGTGGCCCAATTAATGGAAAGTACAGATGAGTTGAAACCAAGGACCAAAATGACTAAGAATGCCACTCTCACACTGACTGCTTTGCCACGTAAATATTCCATTTTGAATGGGAAATGGTTTAGAATGTCATTCTTGTATTATGTAATATTTCTGAACATTTATTTTTATTGTGATGACTTGGTGAAAACATATGTGGTTGAATAGATGTTTTTACCTCCAACGAAGCTTGTTCTTGTTGTCAATTACAATGGAATCACAGTGAGGGACCTGTTGCAGAATAACTGAATAGCTGACTCCAGTTTAAGATGACAGTGGAGTGCTGGGGCTTGGGCCTTGTAGATGCCACTGGTGTACTAGTGACACTGAGCATCCTGGGGAACACCAGGAGATACAATTTTTTTTTTTTACAAATATGTCATTTTGTTTGTTGATTTTTTTGTGTGTATATCATACAGAACATCCCAAGAAATCTTATTCATCTATATACTCACTTCCCAAATGGCACCCTCCCATAGCCCCCCCCCACTGGAACCCATATACTCTGTCATCCCTGTTACTGTCCACTGTGTTGTCAGTGCCCCAGCCATTCCCCCATGCTTGTCCATCCACTGAATCTAGTCAGCCTATCTAGAGATCCTTGTTTTAGGGAGATCAGCTGTTTCTCATCCAGTAGCAATCAGTTGTCAATATTCCTTTAGATAAGATTGGGGTCTGCTGTTCATTTTCCCAGTTCTATGCTCTATTCTGGGAGTCTTTTGGGCCACCCTGGCCAATAATTCAAAGGAAGGAGGAGATACAATTCTTACTCCTCAGTCCAAATCTCTGAATCATCATATCCTGGGATAAGTCCAATTCAAAAAGATCTCAGATTGGTTCTGATGTGGCATATGGAAACCAATAGTATATTTCATAGTCAAATATACCCAGACCACTTTGACCAGAGAAGTTAGATACTAATCACTTCTCATGTAGTTAGTGTCAAATGTTCATTAAGGTTATTATGGCACATGACAATGTATACACGGTCTTAGTATCTCAACTTGTCACCTTCTGGATGAACTGACAATTGGTTGATATAGTCAGAATGCAAGCAAGGCTTCAGATAAAGAGAAGAGCATAGCTTTACTACACTTTACCCCAAGGCCAGCTCTTCATGTGTCCCTATCTATATTTCAAACAAAGACACAGATTTCAGGTCATTCATCTTTATAAATGGATAAATGAAGAAACAGAGAAGTTAAACGATTCGTTCAGATTCAATTTGTGATTCATTCCCAGAGCCTAAAATATTCCTCAGGCAGTCTGATTTCTCAGCCTCTGAACAATGCCACAAATGGAGGAATGCCTCCAAGGCAGTGAGTGAGCTTCCAGCTAAAATGAAACCAACCAAAAACAAAGTTCTCAGGGCTAAATTCTAAGACATACTCACATAAGAAAAGTAGCTAGTTACTACTAGCTGGTTTGTACCCATCCCCTGTTGGATAAGTTGCCACCATCCTGGTGAATGGTCAGGCGCTAAGCTTCTTTCTCTACTGTGAATATGCAAAGCCTTTAATCATCACGGATTCCTGAAGGTTCTGTGATTTCCTTCCATGGTGTTAATTCTGCTGTGCTGCTAGAGGGTTAACAAGTGACTAGAAAACTAGCATTTACTAGTTCCATGGTGTACAGAATCTTATCCTAGCCAATTTCAAGCTACTGATTTAATGTCAACTAAGAATGTACCAAGGTTTTCAAGAGCCAGTATAAACTGGCTTTGGCATATGAGCTTGCATAAGCTCGCAGCTGGTCACTTCCCAAAGAATAGTTTCTAATGGTCCAAAAACATCAGTGAATTGGAAGACCTCTGAGCAACTTCAGCGGCTTAGTGTACAAACTGGCAGAGCAAGGTGTCATGATCTGCTTTGTCTATAGCTTGGCTAGTTATAAGCCTGGACTCTGAAAAAGAAAAATCCACCAAGCAACATGAGGCCCCTGTAGTCCTGTGGCACTGAGTGATAGCGCAGCTGTCCTTTCTCACCACTAACTGTGAATGTACTCCCTACTGAGGGTTTAGAAATCAGATGCACTGGTGAGACATGGAATAAGCTTGGCTTGCAAATTGAAAGTTTTTCTGGTGGAAGCCACTCTTAGGTGGGTTTAATTAAATCCTTTGAAAGGCAGTGATGGGAGAAAATGTACTTAATTCCTCAGACACAGTGAATAGCCATAGGTTTTTATTCTGCATGGAGTGAATCAAAGTTAGATCACAAAGGACCAAATCTTCTTTCCTTGCATAATGAAATACCCTACA
Source organism: Nannospalax galili (assembly GCF_000622305.1). NCBI lineage: Eukaryota > Metazoa > Chordata > Mammalia > Rodentia > Spalacidae > Nannospalax > Nannospalax galili. The sequence goes on along the minus strand of NW_008357638.1, from coordinate 1,801,690 downwards.
GGTTCTATGTAGCCCCAGCTGGCCTGGAACTCAATATGAAGACTAGACTGGCCTCAGTCTCACAGAGATCCGCCTGCCTCTGCCTCCTGAGTGCTGGGATTAAAGGCATGCACTACCACACCTGGCTTTTCTGCAAGTTCTGTAAGACGTTTTCTACAGTGTGCATGTTTGAAATTTAAGTTGGACATTTTATATATTATGCTTTAAAAGGCGGGGTGTTACCTTTGTTTCTGTACTTCTTAATCATCATTGAAATAAGTTTATTTCCCTATACTGAGTGAGCTTCATTTTGCTTTAAATGAGTCAGGTATACATTCAAAGGGGGTTACTATGCCCAATAAATTATATGTATAGTTGGCATAAAGAATGCCTTCATTCTCTGGTTCTTTTCCTAGCAGTGGAGAGAGAAGTCCATAGCTATAGGCACAAGGGATTTGACAGGTAGACCCCATTTCATTATGAGAAAATTGGCAGACAATGATAGAAGGGTTTAGTCAGCAAGAATAGATTGTATAAGATCACTGAAGCACTGCTAAAGGTCAGCAGGTTTCCCTCTGAAATCTGGAATCTAGACCACTTTGTAAGATCCCATATTAAAAATGCTGTTGAACCACATTTCAAAATCCATATCTGAGCCCACACTGCAGAAAAGCAGCCCCACTGCCAAGAGTTCTAGAAGGATTTTATACATAAGTACTTAGTTTGTGCCACCGGAACTCTAGTGGAGGGGGTTGATGACCCCCTGAGATCTAACCACCAAGCATGAATAATCAACACTGAAATTATCCCAAGACCTACAACAAATGCATCTAAGCATCACAATGCAAATCATCTTCTCACATGAGCTACTTACTTAAGGCTACAACAGGGCTTCAAAGATCTAGACCATCTCAGTTTTCCACTGTAGGCCAGTGTCCTCAATGCTAAAGTGTGATTCAGAAGGTCAGAGCAATATCTCTGTCTGCCAGAATAAAGCCACAGATTTCACACTATGCCACCTCTTAGGTGGAAAGCTGATGATCCACTGTCAAAGCATAAATTAGAATACAGAGAATGCATGTGATAGTTCTCTCCACTTACTTTGGCTTCACCTGTCATTTCAGCACCATTTTGAAGAATGGCGATATCAGTATAAAATGAGGCAGAACAAGGCTCTTTATTTCATAATGATAGAGTCAAAAGGCCAAACTGTGAGAAAATAGTGAATGCAAGTTATTAAAGAAATGAGTAAGGTGCACATATCAGGGAGAATCAATGTTTCTTGTTATTATTATGGCAGCCCTTCCCCCACCCCACTTGATGCATCTGTTTTGGAAAATACTGTTTATGCCAAGAGACTTGTTATAGAGGCTTTACTCTGCCCAACCACTTGGGAAGTTTTGTGGTCTTTGGAAGAAGCAGGGCCCTTAGCAATCAGACTCTCATCTGTCTTATAAGAGACAGCTTCACCTACCCTTGGAAAGAAGCTTCTAGACAGTGAGGGCCACAGAGGCCTGAAAAAAGACAGTGCTGCTGGCTTGAGGACTATGTAAATATTTCCTGTCTTCTTGGTGAAAGGATGATCGCCTATATATTGTGACCGTAGTTTGTAAAAAAAAAAAGATGCAAAGGTTTGCTTCGACAGCTTCCCAAATGTACCTGTTAAGTGTGAATGTGCCTGCCTCACTGCCTCATGTGCCAAACACATTACTGGATGCGTTGTTTTTAAATAAACTTTTATCGTGCATTGAAAAATGCTGCTGGCTGTCTCTGTCCCATTCAGAAGACCCACAAATATACCAGCACTAACACACACTCACATGTCAAATAGATGCAACCTCTCTTTTTCATTCCAGTAAGACCGTCTCATGGCAGTTTGTAGGACAAGTTCTTACAAGTTGACTTTGGCTGTCTGTAGCTATCAACCATCAGTGAATGCCAAAAATGCCTAGGCACACTTTTTCCATAGGGCCTTTAAATGTGAATTATGTGACAAACTTTAACATTATTACTAATAATATATTACTCTTGACAGTTACAATTACATACATCATTTTATTTAATCAATAATTGGGTGGGACACAGGGCAGAGGACATAGCTCAGTTGGTAGAGTGCTTACTGAGTATGCAAAAAGTCCTGGGTTTGATCTTCAACACTGAATGAATCAAGTATGATGGGACACACTTACAATCTCATGCAGCACTCTGGAGGTAAAAGCAGGAGGATCAGAAGGTCAAGGTCATCTTTGGCTACATATCAAGGCCAGCCTAGGCTACATGAGACCCTGTCTTTAAAAAAAAAAAAAGAAAAAGAAACAGAGGAAAGAAGGAAGGAAGGAAGGAAGGAAGGAAGGAAAGAAAGAAAGAAAGAAAGAAAGAAAGAAAGAAAGAAAGAAAGAAAGAAAGAAAGAAGGAAGGAAAGATTAAATGAGCCAACCATGCTGATACAGGCCTGTGAATCCCAGTACTTGAAGGCAAGAGGATCAGGAGTTCAAGGTCATCCTCAATATAGAGAGTTAAATGTCAGTCTGGGCCACATGAGACCCATCTCAAACAAAAGAGACCTAGGCAAGATGGGCTGGAATTACAGCTCAATAATAACACATTTGCTTAGTGTTTACCAGACTCTGAGTTAAAGAAAGAAAAGGAAGGAGAGGACAGGAGAGGGGAGGGGAGAGGAAGGGAGAGAAAAGAAGGAAGGAAGGAAGGAAGGAAGGAAGGAAGGAAGGAAGGAAGGAAGGAAGGAAGGAAGGAAGGAAGGAAGGAAGGAAGGAAGGAAGGAAGGAAGGAAGGAAGGAAGGAAGGAAGGAAGGAAGGAAGGAAGGAAGGAAAAGAAAAAGAACTTGAGAGAGAGCTTGGACAATGCTGCACTTAATGATAAGGTGAAGTGAGACCTCAACCTGACATTCAGCCTTATGCTGTCTTCTCCTGGAGTTTTATTAGGTCCCTCCTCAAAGAACCTCTCTGACTGTCACCATCAACCTCTTCTCTCTTACTTTGTGTTATTTCTCTCTTCTGTGATTTTTCTCTCCTCACCAGAAATGATGCTTCCATTCTTTGTGTTTTGCATTGTATGACAAGCTCTACATTTTATATATGTAGTAGATAACTTGGCCCGTCTTAGTTATGTTATGCCTTAGTGCCAAGAACAAAGCAAAGATTTTAGTAAGCTGACAGCCAGTATTTACAGGATGAAGGGGCAGGTGCACAGGCAGACAGATGGCTCATACAGTTTGTGTTCCGTTTCAACCTTTTCCTAATTTCCCTTTACATCTTTGTATCTGCACACTGACACCAAAAGTCCTGACTCTCCTCTGATTGCACTTCCTAGACAGCCCTAGAAACCACACTCAACAGAATGTGCTGAGGGAAGGAAGAGAGGAATGCCCATGCTCCAACATCAGAAATATCCCAGGCATACTAGTGCGCCAAAACACAGCCTGTTCTTACCTTTACTGATTTCAAATTCAAGCAAAAAGAAAGTCTAGTTGGGAAAACAACACAGAATGATTGGGGAGAAAACTACCCTTGGTAGGCACAGCTGTGGCCAACAGGTTTTGCTGCTCTTCAATTCATAACTAAAACACTAATTGTTCACTGTGCATAACGTTGGGCAAACACGAATGGGGTATAAAATTAGTAACATCACTATGCCTGCCCTAAAGGAACCGAAAGTCTTACTGAGAAATGGCTCCATATATTGCAAAGGAATGTCTTTATCCTGGATAGCTCAGGAGACACTGGGAATATAGGTGAGGGACACAAAAAGAAAGGCAAAATCTCAATTCCAATACTCAGGAAGTAAAGGCAGGAGGATTGCAAATTGTAGGACTGATACATAGTGAGATCCTGTCTCAATGAGAGGAAGGGGGCAGGGGGTGGGGGTGTGGGATGGAGAGACAGAAAGGAAAAAAAATAGCTTTTTAAATTCAAGTAAAGACAATAAAAATTTTAGAATCCAAATGCAATACTCAGACTTTGTATTTTCTGAAATTCATTTGAAGATTTCCCTCCTGCTCCACACATATACACATGAGAGAGAGAGAGAAAGAGAGAGAGAGAGAGAGAAGAGAAGAGAGAAAGAGAGATCCTAAAACAAAACACTTCACAAACTTCACCAAAACCTGAAATTGACACCAAGTTTATTGCAGGCTCTCTGCCTGGGGCTGATTAGTACAAATTAAATTTTTTAAATGGAATTTTTTTCCTAAGAAAATGCATTGCCATAGCTTGATCAAGACAAAGAGGATTTAAAAAGAGAGAAACCCCCTTCATAAAAGAACCAACCTGACCCCAAGGCCTCCAGATCAGGAAAAAAGAATGGCTTTCTGCTTCCATCGAAGCAAGGAGAGTTGCTGTGCCAGCTGGGTTTCCTTAGTGTACAAAGGCAGGGAAGAGAGGCGGGGTGGCCGGTGCCAGTCTCTGCTGTAGAGGAACCACTGTGAGTGTGTGATCCCAGACAGTGGGGTTAGCTTATGAACCACACTGCTGACAACAGTAGCTCATACTATTCAGAACACCACAGGTGATCAGGAACTAAGTCTTAGTGAGAGTCAGGGAGAGAAACTAACTTGTTCAAATGTGCTCTCCTAGTAAGCTTCCATTAAAATACACTGTTGACTCTCATAGGAAGAGAAAGAAAATTGTTTTTTATATCAACTCATAATTTTCCACACTCTAAATAAAGATATTTTAAAAGACAGACTGTTTTATTAACTTATTTTTATAGTGATTAAAAACATTTATGATGGTCTGGAGAGATGACTCAGTGGTTAAGTGCACTGACTGCTCTTACTAAGGACCCAGCACCCACATAGCAGCTAACAACTATTGGTAAGTCCAGTTCCAAAGGATCTGAGGCTTTCTTCTGACCTCCAAGGGCACTGCATGACACAGGTGCACTTACACACATTCAGGCAACACATTCATATACATAAAATTAAAATAATAAATTTTTTAATTTATGAAATATTGGAAAATAGAGATAAACCCAAGAATATCTTAAAACCACATAAACCTTCCACCTTTTTTACTGGGTGTATCCTTATTCTACACTACACATTCGCCTGTCTTTTCTGTCTTTTTACTCTTGTAAAATTATATCAATAATCTTCTGTTATTAAATATTTAAGGATAAAATCACAGAATGAGCATTAAAGCACTGTAACATTTAACCAGTTCTCTATTATTGCTTCAAATTTTGTTTCTTTGTAATTTCTTATTATAGACAATGCTCTGAAAAATATTGGATGTTTATTCTCTTGAAGTAGAGTTTCAAGAACTTTGAACAAATTTTTGGAAGAAGAGTCTTTTCACGGACTGGTTGATAGGTTAGTTAGTAAAGAACATGATGCACAAGCATGAGGACCTGCATGTACTTCCCAGAATCCACATTAAAAAGATAAGCCTGGAGGCTGGAGCGACAGCACAGTGGTAGAGAGCACTTACAGAAGTGGTAGGCTGCTCTTGTAGAAGACCAGGTTCCGTTCCCAACCCTCATAGTGGTCGGTCCTTAACTCCACTTCCAGAGGATCCAATGCCCTCTTCTGACCTCCATAGGCATTGCATGCATGCGGTGTACTTACCTACATGCAGGCAAAACACTCATACACATAAAATAAAAATAATTAAGTACAAAAAAATATTAAAGTTAGGTATGTTATGATGTACCCATAATCCCAGTGCTAAGGAGATAGAGACAGAAGGGTTCCTTAGTCTGGCTGATCAAGCAGCCTAGCCAAATTGGCAAGTCCCAGGCCAATGAAAGACCCTGTCTCAAAACACATGGGGATGGTGCCTAAGGAACGATGTCTGAGATTGACCTCTGCCTTCCCCATAAATATGCATACTATGAATGGAGAGAGAAAGAGAGAGAGAGAAAGAGAGAGATAGAAAGAAATCTTTTCAAAGCCAGCAAGAATGTTCAGATAGAACTAAAAAACTCAATTTCTAAATATCTCCTTAGAAAACTTGGAAAAAGATTAGGAGAAAGGCACATTGTCACTGAAGATGACTTCCTTAGTGGAGAAATGACAAATCTTTGTGTGCTAAACTCAAGTAAATAATGTTATTGTTGGAAGCTTCTTACAGTCTATGTCTCTTGTTTAGAAGATGGGAGAGCTTCACACACTCAAGGAAAATTCTCAGTACTAATCAAATAAGAGCCATCCAGATCATGCAGGAGAGACAGTCCTTCAATACAATGATAGATAGCTCTATTCCTTATTCTAAGAGTATGTTTATTGCTTACTCAATCTACCAAAGTAATAATGCTCCAATTCACACTAAATCCAAGAAGTCAAAATGAGGGGGTTGTACCAAACAATCTACCTTGAGGCTACACAAATCCTATAGACCAGTGGTTTTGTTGAACTTCCTTTAAATCAATATCACAGGTTTTAAAGGAGAGATGTACTTTAAGCAAATTTAAAACATTAACATAAAGATTTTTAGGGCAAATATTGTTAAGCATAGCTAAAGCAGTCACCACAGAATTCGCAATCTACCATGGTTCCTTTCATAAGTAAATTTGCATTTTCTCCAAAAAATTTTCAGTTTAGTGGGCTTTGTAGTTTCTGTCAAAGCAACTTGAATCTGCTGTTGTGTCACAAAAGCAGCCTCTGACAATACTTAAATGAGAGTGGCTAAATTTTATTTACAAAACCAAACAGCAACCACATTTAGCCCATAGGGTCATAATATGGCAGCTCCTGCTCTAAATAACAAGCTCCATAATATATGTAAAATATTTAATTTGGTCTTCATCATAGTTTCCTAGGTTGGCTGTAAATTAATTATTACAGTCTTGGCAGCCTAAAACAGAAACTTATTCTGTCACAGTTCTTGAGGGCAGAAGATGAAATCAAGGTACTAGCAAGGTTGATTCCTTTGAAAGTTTTTACAAGTGCTGAATGCTTCTCTCCTGCTTCTGGTAGCTGCCAGAATCCTTGGTTTTCCTTGACTTGTATATCCAGAACTCCAGTTTCTGTCTCCATCTTCTATTCTAAGGACCCATACCGAACTTAGAACTCAACCAAGTCCGGAATGATCTCATCTCAAGATGTTTACTCTAATTACATTTACCAAGACTCTATTATAAATAAAGTCATATTAAGAGTTTTCAAGTAGACATATATTGGAGGGGCCATAATTCAACTGCCTATGTCTATTTACAACAATTCCCACATACAACTAATTCAAGAACCCATAGAGGAGAGCCACAGAACATAACCCAGCGAAAACACAGGCTCAGATGCACTCCAAATGTGATTACATCCCTTACATTCGTCCTACAGAAGTCCAATATTATTGGGTGACAGAAGTTATATCTTGGAATTAATTAAATTTTACAAAGCTTGCCACTGTCTGTGGACAGAAAATAGGTGTTCTCATAACAACAGATTGAGAAACAAATCACACAACACTTCCAAAATCAACAAATTCTAAAAACATTCTTAATAGACAAGGACTCATTTCCCACCCCAAGGAGATGCTCAGTGCCAGTGATATTGATCTTGTGTAAGTGAGTTTTCTGACTGGGGTGCATGCCCAATGTCTATAAGAAAACACATGGATGGAGAAAATATGAAAGTTGACCAACCTATGACATGAAGTGATATGTTTAGAAGAAATGTCTAAAATGTTTCAGTGGACACATTTGTTCAACACCTTAAAGATCAATTTAAAACTCATTCTCATCTTCGCAGCAGATATCACAGATATATAGATATAGATCTAAACAACTTTAGTCACAAACTCTAATATGTCTGATTTAGCTTCCAGAAACCTTGTGACCTAATCAGCAAACAGCGTCTACTGGGAACAAAAGTGGAAATTCAGTTGAAGGTATTTTTTTCAAAAACAGGATACATTGAAGTCATCTTTAACAATATGTAGCTAGCAACAGAGGCTGATTGAGCTTCTTAAAGAAGAGAAATGCCAGAGTCCAATAGGAAATTGAACATGAAACTTGCCACCTTCTTTCACAATGGAATGTGTGCAAGAAAGTTTTCTGTCTTCAAGTGTGTCTAGACCTCAATGACTCTGTGTAATACAAGGGTCTTTATGAAGAAATGGCTTACCTTTCACGAACTTGGCCAGGGGTATCTAGATGGAACACACATCACATCACATACCTGCCTACCCTGGAGCCAGTCTAAGAGAGGAAATTTTCCACATGACAGACCCAGTAAACACTGGAAGAAAAAGAAGGAATGGTAAAAGTGGTAAGTTCAGTGAGTTTTTGATATAGAAGAGGAAGGTTGGTTTGACCTGGATACTATCTGAAGAGACTCATGAGCTACCAACTAGGGAGAAGGACTTTATCTTCTCTATCTTTCTCATTCTCAGGGTCTTTTATTGCTAAGTACTTAGACTCTTTCCTTCTTGTGAATAGAGTTCACTTTCTGGTGATCCCTTTAAATGATCTGATAAATTCTGAACATTTGTGCCCCTCCCATTCCTATGTTAAAACCTAATCCCTAATGAGATTAGGTGGGGCCTTTGGGAGGTGATTAGATAACTGAGGCAGAACCATTATAAGGACTATCAAAGGTGCTCCTGAGAGCTGCTTTGTCCCTTTCCACTGTACCATATATGAACCAACAAGTGGATCTTCTCTAGACATTGAACCTTGCCAACACTTTGATTATAGATTTCTCAATCACCAAAACTTCTGTTGTTTATAAACTCCCAAGCCTGTGGTATTTTGTTACAGCAACCCAAATCCACTGCCATTTTCCTGTGAGACTGTTTGGTCACAATTCAGCATTATGTTCCAAGGAAATCCTCCTTATTTGATTTCTTCTGTTTATACAGACCCTTTTTATATATTGAGCCCACAGTCCTCCTCCCAATCAGCTCCCTGTGTAGTACCACCTTCTCTGCCCTTATGTGGATTAAGTAACACCAAATGTAGACTTCACATTATTTTTGTAACCAAGGATCATCCTCAAGCTTTATAAGCTCTGGTATATGGTGTCCCTCAAACTTAAGCAAGGCCTTTGAAATGGCCAACCCAGCACATCTCAAGAGAGCTTTCAATTATCAGACTAACCAGCTGGGAACTAGAAATTTGGCCTCCTTGGCTGCAAGAGTAGGAACATAAAGATACTGAAGGGATAAAATGGGAGGTCAAATTTTGATGGAAAAAAGAGAAATAAATCAAGACCCTGTGGTTAGGGAGAAAGTCTCTATGAAGGAGGCAAGGGGGCTGGAGAGATGCCTCAGCAGTTAACTCCAGTTCCAGGGGATCCAACACCTTCTTCTGTCCTTCAAGGACACTGCACGACACTGGTACACTTATATGCATGCAGGCATAACACTCATACACATAACAAATAATAAATACATAATAAAAAGAGGCAGGAAACAGGTGAGCAGATTCTTGACTGTGTCACAGAAAAATGGCATCTTCAGAAACTTTACTCATGATTTTACATTCCCAGGCATGCCTGAGTGAACCATATCTACTTCTGTTTTAAAAAAAAAAAAAAAACAAAAAAAACTGACATAGGATTCATTTATTATCAAAGCATAACTGACTTGTCTAGGTTAATGTACTACCTCAGACTTCAAATTTTCAGAAACAAATGCAACCAGAAGATGTCATCCACATAGAAAGTGCCCTAGCTTATATCTTGTTGTCTACTTATACATCCTTCCTGCGTCAAATAAACTTACATTCTTCACATGTATTACTTTATCTTGATGTGAAATTGTTTGCCCTGACCTAATAATGCTCACATTGAGGGCTTTCCTTCTGTTTTCTGTTTGGTTGACTTTTGAGTCCTCTTGCTTCATGTTTTCTCTTCTGTACCTTATCACCCAATGGATGTCAGCACCTTGAGGACAAAGACCACATCCCATGCTTCTTTGTGTTCTTTACCCTGACTTGTCCACAGCAGGCAGTGCTTGTTAATTGCATAGTTGCTTAGATTTAACCTGTGGCTCTTCTTAGAGTCCTATCTGTACGGTCCCTGCGGCAGCTTGTCCTAGGCTTCATTTCTTTCAACAGAAGAATTTTGCACAGTTCTAGAGCTGGAAAGGCAGAGGGTGTGGTTCAGAATATAGTCTTTGCACTACCAGCATAGCTAGAAGAATTGACTTCTCATGGATTGGCCTCTCTCAGGCCCAGTCAGAAACTTTTTTGTTGTTACTGTTCTTCCTCAGAAGTAAAGTCCTCTGAGGAATTAACAGATATTACATAATTTCACAGTGAAGCTATCTCAACAGTAGAGATAGTTCTCAAGAATAGATACACCACAAAATGCTTTCATCCACAGATGGATAATCATAATCCTTTCCTTGTAGTAGGTAATCTTTCTTATCTCAAAGCAAGAAGCTGTCTATATGTTGGATTTTGGCACCACTCTGTAATTTTCTGAATGTTCATCAATCTAGAAAATTTTCAATTATTTTTCTTATTTCTTCACAACCACTCCCCCAATAAACCTGGTGGCTCCATTCAGAATGCAATTAAAAGCATGTTAACATTTCCTCAAGCCCTCATGTAGGGCTAAGCCCCATCTGCAAGTGACTACACTGACTGAATGAGGAACCAGGACCCAGAGAGAGGAATTCTCATCCTTTAGCTAGAATGTTCAGCAATAAGAGCTAAGCAAGAAAAGCCAATAGGCCCACACGGTTTTACACCTACACACAGAACTCTCTCCAGAGAGTCAGCCCAAATAATCACAGGGACTGGGTTGCATCCTAAGCCAATGCTGCATCATTTATACTCTGCAAGACCTGGCAGCTCCCTGAGCCACAAGTAATTGGCACTCTGAAACTCGGTTCAAATGGAGGCAGGGGCAACACGACATTCAGCCCCAACCTACTTCCTTTCTTCCCTCTAGAAACTGGGTGGGCAAGAGATGGCACCCTCCAAGTGAAGAAGCGCTAGGGTATGTGCTTTCCAGATGGAAAACCAGGGACTACCAGCATGAAAAAGAATTGCAGAGGCACACAGGAGGGGACTGACTTCCAAGTTACACAGTTGTGAAAATGGCAGAGGAGACTAGAATCTAGGTTCTCTGACTCTAGATCCTGGCCCATTTTTTTTTTTTTTTAATGAAAACAACACAAAGCATTAGAAATACAGATTGACTCCTTCTTCTTGTGCTCCTGTTGATATCATCTCCTCTACCCTTTGCTATGGTGGCCTGTCAGGCATTTCTGAGGCCACCCCTGTGCTATACTTAGAGTTCAGACATCTCCTATTCCCTGGCTCCAGATCAAAAGGCGGTAGCTTAGACTTGACATAATCACCATTAACTTATCAGCCATAGCAGTAGCAACAATGGAAACAATGGGTTCCACTGGAAATTTTTTAAAAATTAGAGCAGATTTAAGAGAAATCTAACACTTGGTAAATCTGGTGACTGGAGTTATAGTTCCTCCTTATAGAAGAAAAGGTGATGGTGAGTAATATATTGTTTCTGAGAAAGAAATATACATCTCACCCCAGAACTCCTAGAAAGGGGTGCTTAACCTGGGAATCACTGTTGATCAGCTGAATGTCCTAAGTGCTGGGAAATCACTGTTTCCCAGAAAAACTGTGATAGTTAATCACCCTAGATAGAATTCAAACAATCCTTGAAATCTATATGTGAAACATATTACACCTTTAATTAGTCCCTGACTAAACTGACAGATTTCGTTTAATTATAAAAGTACCACATGATATTACATGATTACATAAAAACAAAATACATAATATTGGCAAAATCTGTGACTTATAACTTACCAATAGAAATGCTCAATGTTTTCAGGTCACATTAAATTGCCACTGATATTGTTAAATAACTCAGCGGTATCACTACTTAGAAATATATAGACATTAAAACCACCACTAGATTTTATTTAACACATTGAAGAAGCACATATCACTATATCAAAATTTACTTGTTTGATGTTTAAGTCTTTATTGAATTTTTGAGAATTTTATACAGTGTATATTCTTTATCCTATTTAGACCCCCTGTATCCCCACTTAACACCCCCACCCAATTTCATGCACTCCATTATATATACATATATATACACATATATGTATATATATAAAATTTGGTGAACCTATGGTTTATTGGGGTTACTTATAGGACTATGAGGGAGGGGTTACATATAGGAGCATGAACTACTCAAAGGTATATGAAGATGCAGCACCAAAAAGCACTCCAACACAAAACCTGGCACTCTGAAGCTCTCTGTACAACTTGCAGGCAGCTTTACAGGTCCAAGAACTCTTCCAGGCAGCCTGGTTGGTGGCGGGCCTCCTCTAGGAATCTCTGCCTCCTCTCTTCTCCCCAGCAGTTATTCACTGTTTCTATAACCTTGGTAGGGAGGGGGAAGGTGCCCTGTGTATCTTGTTAGTTTTAGGACTTGTTTTTTCTTTATTGAGCTGTTGTAACTTTATTCAACAGTTCTTAATCAAATTTAGACTCCTTCCACCATCCATGCCTCCCCGACTTCCCTACTGGACCTTAAGTATTCTGCTATACATGTTAAGTCCTATTCATTCAGGCATTTACACCCAAATGTCAGGACTTTCTTGAGCCTTAAGGAGCTCCCTTTGGGTTGGAATGTTAATCTGAGTCTCCACTGAACTGCAATCTCAGTCTTCAGTGAGACTGTTCTTATTCACTTGATTCAGTGTGTTTCTGGAATAACATCGCCAACACTACCACCTCAGATCTATTGCTGAAAACAGTTGGAGACATTTCCTTTCCTACCTTTGCTTGAATGTAACTTCAGAATAGTTTTGTTTATTTGACTTTCTTTTATAATTATGTACAGTACTAACATGGTTTCAAAGACTTTTCTATAATATAAGGTCTATTCAAAGAGATCTATTTTCAGTTCCTAAATCTTCCAACAGACTATCTCTGTCCTAATTTGACAATTTTAAGAGTTCAAGTTTTCTGTTTTTGACATGAAAATATCTACTTAATATATTTAACATATAATGGCATAGATAAAAACATATAAAATTTTAACATGGTATGATAATATTAAATATTGTATAAATCAACATAACATAATACTATATTAACACACTATATTAATAGAATTAAATATATAACATAAGTATTTAACATGTTAATTAGAGCATGTGTATGTGAGCATCTTTGGGTTTTTTGAGTTTTTATGAAATTCATACAACATATTTTGATCATATTTAGACCCCCTCCACCATCTGCACCCCTCTTTTAGCATCCCGGCTGGATTTCATGTAGTCTGTCTTACATACTATCATCTATCAAGTCAAATTTGTGGCCCCCAAATCTCCTTCAGTGTGCGTCCATCCACTGGAGCTTGGTTAACCTATCTAGCATCACATCCTTAAAGAAACTCTCTCACTCTCCCAATTCTTACCAGTTGCCAATAATTCCTCATCTTAGGTTGGAGTTTCTTACCCATTTACCTACTTCTGTACTGGGATTTTGTCTGGCTTGAGTTTATGTGGGATTTATACACGTTTTCAGCATTCCAGCAATCTGGAGAACTCTGTTTCCTTATACATCTGGCTCTTACAATCAAACCTTGGTTTTTAATGTTTAAATAGTTATAGACCATGTAATTGCATTTAAAGAGGTTTTTAGATGTGATTTACAGGCTTTACCAGAGTGCCAAAGAGATCCAACAGCATTAAAAAGAAAGGCTGAAATTTGAAAAATGGGAAGTAAAACTTTCTCCCCTCCACAATATCCCCTGTATTAGAAACAATTCAGTCTGTGATCAGATCAAAAAAATCCCTGTTATACCTGAATAAAATTACATTGTGGATTTTTTTAAAGGCTGAGGACTACAGAGAGGTATCAGCAGTGAAATTATGTACCAGGGATTATGCTGTAGGATTTAAACACACTATCTCATTTCATCCTCTGTAACATCCTATAAACAGATGGCTAACATTCCAGGTCTACTGATAAAATCCATGCATTCATCCACCAGGAAGTCTAGCCTTTCCCAGGCCGGTCTAGGACCAGAACCATGTCTCCTGGTTATTACCCAGGATAGATCCCCTGAGATCATGATTGGAGACATCGAAGTCCTATTTAGAAGCACAGAAAGTGAAAGACTGAGACTGTAGCTCAGTGTACAAAGTGCCTACTGCTTAAACTTGGGACTGGAATTCAGTTCCCTAGAACCCCATAAAATGCTGGATGGGAATGGTGACCTGCCTGTAATTCCAGTGTTCAAAGGCAGAGACATGAGATCTCTGGCAAGCTACCTAGCTAGACTAACAGTCTTACTGGTGAGCTCTGGGTTAAGAGACCCTGCCTCCATGAACAAGGAAGAGAATAATCAAGAACAACTCTCAAAGCTGGGTATGGTGGTGCATGCCTTTAATTCCGGCACTCGGAAGGCAGAGACAGGTGGATCTCTGTGGGATATAGGTCAGTCTGGTCTACATAGTAAGTTCTAGGTCAGCTGGAGCTACAAGGAGACTCTGTCCCCCCAAAATAAAGACTCTCAAGGTCTCCACATGTACATGCACCCATGTGCACCAATACACACGAACACACATATACACATGCACACGACACACACACACACACACACGTGCAAAGATGTTTAAAATTAATCAGTAGAAGGCTATCTTCTGCTCTGACTATTGAAGAGACTAAATTTATCTGTCTTTGTCTCTATAACTAAGCATGGTACCTGTTTTTCATTTAAATTGTACTTCCCACCCATGACCTTGACCCTTACATAGAATTTTCCAGTAGTCTTCCAAACATTCTCTGTTGCTTTTTCTCTCTGCTGCTCTTATAAACAAATGTGTATTGCTCATTGGATGCTGTCTAGGACTGAATTCCAGTTGTATGTCTATTTTAGTAATTTGGACTCTTGTCAACTTTTTCTGTTTCATAATGGCCGGAACCTTGTCACTTAGGACCTTTGTGATCCCTTCAAAGCTTTGGCAGTACAAAGATGATTCTCATAGCTTATTGACTCTTATGAATACAGGATAGTCATTTGTCTTCACCATTTGGAGAGAAGTGACTTTGTAAAGAAGACCCATTATTTTCATATTATCAGAGTAAGGGAAAGCAGAATCCATTTTTCATCCTATTGAAAAATTAGCTTCATCTCAACAATAGTTTTAACCTAGAAATGTCAACACCTTGTTATTGGAAAGTTTGAATTATTCTGCCAGTATAGAAAACAGCAATCCATTAACCAGAAGGACTATAGGTATTTCTAGATCCTCTCACTGGCCTGGAAACAGCTGTGATGATAGAGGCTGGTTCTACACAGGGCTCATGAGATCACTCAGGAGACCCAACTCCTACATCCATATGCTTTAGGACCACACAGGTACTGGATGTTGTTCAGACTCTTATTGATACGATGACTGTTCATCTCCATTTGAGCAGGGCAGGAGCACTTCACAACACTTCTCCTAGTATAACTCTCCTTTAAGCTTTATTTCACTATCTAGAATTCCTTAATTGAGGTAAGGTTATGACCATACTACTTATTGATCATCTGGCTCAGTCCCTTCTTTCAATACAGGGCACTAAACCCCAGAAAAGTGACTGAGAGATGCTGCTAGCTCAATAATCAAGGTGGTCATACTTATCTTAGTTCCTTTTCCTGTTTCTGTGATAAAATATTCTGACAAAAGCAGTTTAAGGGACAAAAACTTTATTCTGGCTCACAGTTCAAAGGTACAGTCCTTCATGACAAGGAAGTCAAGGTTACGGTAGCCTGAAACATTTGGCCATATCACATTCACAATCTGAAAGCAGAGAGTAACTGACAAAAGCATGCTGCTGCTCAGCTCCCTTTTTCCATGTATATAGTCCAGGACTCCAGCCAGGGAATGGAGCCACCCACAGTGGGTGAGCCTTCTCACCTCAACTAACACAAGCAAGATAATCCCCTACAGGAATTTCCAAAATCCCATCTCCCAGATCATTCTAGCTTCTGTCTAGCTGACAACTGAACTACACCTACAGCACCCACTTACCTCTGTCCAGATAGTCACCCAGGTTGCCTCAGGATCTCCATTCATCAATATCATCATCATTACAAACATTTTGCTGACGTTATGGTATTTCTCCACACTTATAACCTGGATTTCACCCTCATGGAAAAATATTTTTTAAATAAGTTTATATACAGTGTTTGCAGATCTTAAGTGTTTTGCTCATGAATTTTGATACCTTAAGTCACATATAGAATATTTCAGTTGGTTCTAAAAGTTCCACAGGTCACTCTGCTATCCCATGTCAACAGGCTATTTCACCTGTTCTCTAACTTTACATAAAAGGTTTCATGGAGTTTACAGGTCTTAGAAGCAGATGATTTTTATAAAATATATCCAATGAGAGGCTTACCTGAGAGAATGGTGCATTATCCAAGGGAAAAGACTTTGCCAGGACCTTCTATCCACTGGTGGGAGGGACTTCCTCCCACTTCAGCCACCTGAGGGTTTTTTGCCTCACTTAAGGGGGAAAAATGCAATCAATAAGTGCCAAGTCTTCAAGAAAATGGAGTGGTAGCATTGCTACCAGAAAAGTACAGGGCTGGCAGTTAGGGGAGAAAAAGAAACAGCTGTGAAAAAAACATGTGGGAAACATGCCTAATGGAATCGATGGAAAAGAAAATTATGCAGAAAAATATGGGAATTAATAATGGCCAATAATCTTCCAAATTTAATGGCGCTAAACCACAAGTCCAGGAAATTCCGAGAACATGAGTTTGTTCAATTTTACTTCAAGACTGAATTTTTCCTGGTTTTCCTGTGGATTATTGAGAGGGTATAAAACCACCAACAGAAAAGTTGATTTTATTTTTTAATATTTTATTTATTGGGGGCTGGAGAAATGACTTAGTGGTTAAGAGCACTGTTCTTTCAGAGGACCCAGGTTCAATTTCCAGCACCCACATGGTGGCTAACAACCATCTGTAACTCTAGTTCCAGGGGATCCAATGCTCTCTTCTGATCTCTGAAGGCATTGAATGACGCGAGTGTATTTACACGCATACAGGCAGTACACTCATATGCATAAAAAATAATAAATAAAATATTTGGATTCCCCTAGAATTGGAGTTACAAATGGTTGTTAGCTGCCATTTGAAGGCTGGAAATCAAACCTGGATTCTCTTCAAGAGCAGTCAATGTTCTTAACTACTGAAACCTCTTTCCAGCCCCAGAAAGGTTGATTTTATATCATAACATTAAAGTTCTATTATTAGGTATATGCACATTTAGGAATATTAAATCTTGCTTATGAATTGACCCTTTTACCATCACAATATGTCCCTCTTTATCTCTAAAAAGAGATTAAGTGAAAGTTTCAAGTTCACTGCCCTTTGCTATGCCTAGGATGCAGTTAAATGTGTCCAGTGAGTTGATTTCTTTTATAATAGTTTTTTTCTAGCATTTTCTCTTATTTCTTTGCCATGCTTTTCATCTCTCTGCTAGAATTCTCCATATGTTCACTCACATTGTCCACCTTTTCACTAATTCCTTCGATGTGTTTACCAGATATTTTAAAGGCCCTGTCTGATCATCTAACACTGGTCCTTCTCTAGGATTAATTCTACTACAGTTCTCTCTTCTCACCAAAGATCACACTGCCTTGCTTTTAACATATTTTATGATATTTTTGCATGCCAGATACTATGTATTTTTAAATGATATAATGAAGTAATATTTACCCACCCCACAAAAGGTCACCCTTTCAGGCTAAGCATGGGAACCAAGTCAAGCTAAGTTGAACTGAGTCTAGGCTTTCCTGCTGCATCAGTTACATTCAGTCCATCGGTGTGCTAACGTTTTATGGACAGAATCAGGACATCCCACTCATAAGGACTTGGGAGGTCAGTCCCTGTAAGAATCTGAGGGTCTCTTTATGCTTGAAAGTTAACTACTAGTTCTAAAAATTTTTGGAGATACCTTTCTATTCTGTATACCTCTGCTACCAGACTTAGGGAAGCTGGGAAGACTCTGCTTTCCAGGCCTGCCCTTGGTTTTATATATATTGATATCTCTCAACCTGTCTGTCTCTGTCTCTATATCTCTCTGTCTCTGTGTCTCTATCTGTCTGCCTGATCTCTCTCTTTCACATACACACACACACACACACACACACACACACACACACACACACACTCCTGCTGCAGCCTTCAGAAGACCACTGTGAAGGTCATTAATGCCCTTTTCCTGCCCATTCTCTATCAGCAGGTCTTTCCTGACATGAAAATCAGTATCTCTTCTCTTCTCTGCCCCCAGGTTTCCATAGACACTGTAGTGTGGACCTAGAATGCATTAGCTGTCTTCCCTCAGGTCATCTTCTCTCTCCCCCACCACACACAGCAAGCACCAATGAATTGGAGGTTTTTTCTTAACTTTCCACTCTCAGCCTTGGATGCATGAATGTAGGGACTGAATTTTGTTCCTGCAAGTATCTAATAATGTGACCTTGGGAATGAAGTCATTGCAGATATAATTAGTTGAGGTTATATGTGATCCTCTAATTCAATATATTGTGTTTCTTTACAAAAAGAGAAAACTGGGATATAGATAGGAACAGGGAGACATGTGAAGATGCCCCAAAACTAGCTGATTCATCTACAAGTGAAGGAACATCAAAAAAAATGCCAGTAAACAACCTGAATCTAGAGAAGAGCCTGAGAACAGACTCTTCCTACCCTAGAAGGACCCAACCCTGATGACACCATTATTTCAGACTTCTGGCATCTAGAACTAAGAGGCAATAAATCCCTGTTCTGTAGCTCACTCAAGCCACTCCACTGTAGTACTCTGTTCTGGTAGCTCCAACAAATGAATGCAGTCTATGTCTTTCCTGTCCTCAATGAAGCCCACTAGAAGGCATGTGAAAGTGGGTGTAGACCGAGCCTGCAGCAAGGATCCTTGAGATACCTGGTCATGGGGCTGGAGAGATGTCTCAACAGGTAAGAGCACTGACTACTCTTGCAGAGGGCCCAGGTTTAATTCCCAGGACACACATGGCCACTAGCAACCATCAGTCATTCCAGTTCCAGGAGATCCAACACCCTCTTCTGTCTTCCTCAGGAATTTAATGCATGTGGTGCACTTACATATGTGCAGGCAAAACACTCGCACACAAATTAAAAATAAATAAATAGATAGATAGATACCTGGTCATGGAAGACCAAATGTGGCAATAGATTTGAACAGGTACCTCATTATAGACAATATAAATATTGTGAATGAGCACATGAAAATAATCAACATCATTAGCCACTAAGGAAGTGTAAACTCTAGCAATAAAAGACTATCCCTACCAACTTTTGGTGAATACAAAGAGAAACTGGTACTCTCGCACTGCTTATAGGAATATAGAATTGTGCAACCATTTTGGAAAACAAGCAGCTGGCATTTGATTGTTTGTGGCAGTGTCTCACTCTGTAGCCCTTGCTGTCCTGGAACTTACTACATATATAGCCCATGCTGGACCCAGACTCATGGTGGTCCTCCTGCTTCAGCCTCTGTATTACTAGGGTAAACCATCACACCCACCCAGCTGTTGGACAGTTTCTTTAAAAGATAAGTGTGTATCTCCCTTGGCATTTACTCAGGACGATAAAGAACATATCCTGTAAAGGCTTGTACACAGTGCTCACTGCAGCTTCATTTTTGGCACATTTAAGGAACAAAAAAATGAACAGATTAAAAAGAAAAGAATCCTATGGTGTATGTGCTGGTGATGTAGCTTGGTAATAAGGCACTTGCCTAGCATGTATGATGCCCTGGGTTCAATTCTCAGAAACAGAAACACACACACACACACACACACACAGTGGTATAATTATACAATGAAATACTATTCAGCAATAAAAAGGAATGAACTATTGACTATTGATATACTATGCGAATAGAGGAATCTAAAAATAATCCTGCTGAGTAGAAGAAATCAAACCTAAAGTAGTACCTAGTGCATGATTAAAATTTTATGCTTTTATTGACATATAGTAATTACACATAGAATGGGATTCGTCTGCTTTCTGTTTATAAAATTTTTGAAAATGTAAATTACAGTGAAAGAAATCAAATCATTGATTACATGGGACTAGAACAGTGGGTAGGAAAGAAGCAGGGAGGGGACAAAAAAAGACTTTTGGAAGTTGTCAATATAGATTCTTTTTTGATTTTGATTGCTGTGGCTTGGATGTGGCAAGCCCAGGCCAAAACTTATGTTGATATTTAATTCACAATGATGGTATGGAGAGATGGTGGGTAATTAGCTCATGGGAGTGCCACCATCATGAAAGGATTAGTGTGTTTCCCCTGAGAGTGGGTTAGTTACTGCAAGAATGAACCATTACCCAGTAGGTTCTGTTTCCTCAGCTCACTCTGCGCTTCCTCTCTCATCATGAGGTCTCGTTTGCAAGTGTCTGATTCCCTTCTACTTTCCCTGCATGAAGCAGGCCACGACTTTCACCAGGAGCACAGAAGATGTCAGTGCCATCAGCTTATGAGCTAAATAAATCTTTTCTCAATAATGTATCTAATCTGGTGCTTTGTTATGGCGTCAAAATATAAACTAAGACAGCAGGGAATGTTTCATGGGTATATGCAGGAATCAGACTTACCAATTCTTATGTGGGTTTTGTTTGTCAGTATAACTCAGTGTTTTCAGTTACTTGAGGTTGACTGGGTGTCACCCCAGCCTTTGGCATGCTCTCCCTGCCATAGCCCATGCCTCTCTCCCAAGAAAATTGTATTACTTTCTATACTGTATTTTCTTTAGGGTTCTTTCTTTGCTCAGCTCCCTGATTCCTTTATGGAAAAATGCATTTAACCTAAAATTAATCATTTTAACCAATTTTAGGTACTCAATTCAGTACCTAAGTGGATTCACATCATTATGAAATCTTCGTCACCATTCATCAGTGGAACTTTTCTATCTTCTCAAACAGAAATACTACATCCAATGAAGCCCCCCAAACCCCACTTTCACCAGCCCTCAGCAACCAACACTAAACTTTCATCTCTATAAATCTGACTACTCCAGGTAAGTCATTAAGTAAGAAGAACATAAGAAGAATTATGTGCTTTGTCACTGGCTTATTTCACTTAGAATAATGTCCTGAAAGTTTATCTATGTCATAGCATGTATTACTTTATTTTATGGCTGAATAATATTTTACATTTTCTTGATACATTCATCCAACATTGGATACTTGACTCATTTCTGCCTTTAGGCACAATAGTGCCTAATAGATTTTTTAAAACGAATTTTTATTGAATTTTTGTGAATTTCATAAAATATATTGACATATTTAGAGCCCCTCTCATACACCCCCACTTACTAACCCCTCACAGGGAGAGAGAGAGAGAGAGAGAGAGAGAGAGAGAGAGAGAGAGAGAGAGAGAGAGAGAGAACGCTATAGATAAGGCCTGTGTTCCCAAATGTCCTTCGGTGTGGGTTCATTCACTGGATGGAACCTGGTCAACCTACTAAGAGTCTCAGTCTATTTTTCCCAGCAGCCCTCAGTTTTCAATAGTTCCTCAAGCAAGGTTAGGGTTTCTGACCTATTTCCCCACATCTATCCTGGGATTTTGTCTGGCTTGAGCTTAGGTGGGGCTTGTGCATGCTATCCCCATTGCTGTGAGGTCATATGAGTAACTGCCCAGCTGTCTGGAAGATTCTATTTCCTTGTGGTCATCTACCACCTCTGACTTTTACAGTCCTTCTGCCCTCTCTTCCTCAATGATCCCTGAGCCTTTGGAAGCAGAAGTTTGATATAGGTGACCTATTCAAAGATAATCAGTCTGTAGCCTCTTATTCTCTGCATATTGACCACTGTGTTAATGACTATCTGCTGCATAAGGGTACTTCTCTGCTGAGAGTAGAGAGATGCATTAATCTATGGATATAACAATAAGTCATTAGAAATCAGTTTAATACATAATAGTCGTATTAGGCTTTTTTCCATGGCCTGTGAGCTGTCTAGCCTCAAGTTCCTAGACCTGATATTAATATCAGATACTGGCTCCATCCTATCAAACAAACCTTAAATCCAATTTGAAAGCAGTTATAAGAGTAACCTAACCTAGATTTTTTGAATTAGAGCATTTTTTTTTTTTTTTTTTTTTTTTTGCCTAGCTAACTGCAATTGTCTCTTGCAACTTCCTACTTCTCAAGAGGAATTAGAAATCCCAGGCTGGAGAGATTGCTCAGTGGAGGACACTTCCTACACAAGCATGAGGACCTGAGTTTAGATCTCAGCCCCACATAAAAATCCAGATATGGTAGCACACATGAACTCTTATAACCCAAGCTCTGTGAGAAGTAGAGAAAAGAGGATCACTGGGGCTTGCTAGATGCCAGCCTAGCTCCAGGTTTAGTTAGAGAGCCTGTCTCAAAAGAATAAGGCAGAGACTGATAGAGCAGGACACCTGATATCCTCATCTGGCCTGCTCAAGCATCAGGTACACAAACACACACAAAATGGGACTTGTGTGCATGTGTGTGTGTGTGTGTGTGTGTGTGTGTGATTATAATCTCATTTTTAGTCTCATACAAAATTCTAGAATTGAAAGACAAGCATCCATATTCATTCAAACACAAGACAATTAATCATGAAAATGGAATAAACAAGGCCCAACATTTGTAGAGACATGTCGCTTACCATGTGAGATGATATAACCACAGGACAAAGAGGCACACAGTAACAACAGGGAAGATGCTAGAATTCACGGGCTCTGATTCTTAGTCTAGTGTTTTTTCTGCTACATGTTGTCTCTATAGCATTAGTGAGGAATTTAATGTCAGACTAAGAGATAATCTCGTAAATCACTCAATTTCCAACAAACTAATGCATAAATATAACATAATTCCCATCAAAATTCCAACCAGACTTTGTGAACAGAAAGCAGAAAGCAAAGCAAAGAATTTGACAAAGTGACTGTTAGGTTCAGCCTAAAGAGTGACTGTGGGCTGTGCCTTGATTCCCCTGTAGCCTGAGCAGCTCCAGTCTCTGCACGTACTCATCTCCTTTATAGCCTTGGGTCCAGGCCCACTCCCACTCTTCTGCCTCAGATCTCTGATCTAGCTTCCTAATCCAGATTATCTTAATCTCCAGCATAGTTTATTAGACCCTCCACCAGCTGTCCCCCACCCCCCACCTCATCCTTGGCCTCCTGATCTGCCTGCCTCAGACCTATCTACTACCTTGACAAGTATACCATATACCACTCATCTAAGAAGTTTCTTTTTGGAAGTGATGGAGGCTATTACAGTGTTCCATAACTGGTCACACACACAGGAGTATTTATGTCTGAGAGATGCCCAGCCATAGTGAAACATCTACAGAGAAACCTCTACGCCTATGTCTCATGGAACATAACCAAACAGGATAGAGAGAATACTAATACATCCCTCAACTCTCACCAGGAAACTTTCTCATACAACAGAGTATGATACACACAGAAGGCCACAACTAGGCTAAGTTTTAGAGAATAAGAGATTGCAGAGTGTGTGTTCTTAAGCAGGACTCCTATATTCAGCCTCACCTATCCACATCTCAAGGACCCTTGTGGAAGAGGGGGTGGAAAGATTGTAAGAGCCAGGGTTGGTGCATAAAGGAAACAGGCTTCCAGGCCACTGGGAACTTGCTCTTATGAACTTGAAACAATGGTGACAGCATGCATAAGAACCATAACAACTCAATCAGACAAAAACTCAGCACAGAACTTGGGAAATGGACATAAGGCCCCAATCCTTGTCTAAGAACTATTGGCAACTAATTCCTACTCAGTGAGAGAGAGTAGATCTTCTTTAAGACGATGACTAGATAGGCTGACTACACTCCAGTGGATGAACTTGCACCGAGGGACATCTGGGCACAAATACTTGACTGAATAAGACTCAACATATATGACAGAATGCATGAAATCTGGTGGGGAGGGGGCTGTGAGGGGGTGCAGATGGAGGAGGATGTCTAAATTTGATTCAGATCTATTCTATAAAATGCACAAAAACTCAGTAAAATAATAAATAAAATAAAGGTAATTATTTTTAAAAAAGAGTAACTGTGAAAAACAGCTTCAAGTTATTGAAAACCAATTACTAACGAATGATATCCTTGGAAGATACTAAAACATATAAAAAGTTACTATAATTAAAGGTATATCACTAGGAATGAATACACAAAAAAGTCAATATATTCTTTTTGTTTTTGAGCAAAAGTTCTAAAAGCAGATCCAAGAATTCAGTATGTGATTATTATAACATTTTTAATTAGTGATAAAACAAATGGCATTGATAAAAACAGCTGAGCATCTTGAAATAAGGAGTAAGAGAGTTAAACTTACAACATCCAGGCTCCTACATCTAAGGAGAAGTTGCTGGTGCCATTGCGTTATGGGGTTTTTATTGTTTAAGACAGTCTCACAATGAAGCCCTGGCTGGCCTAGAACTCACAGAGATCCACCTGCCTCTGCCTCCCAAGTGCTGGCATTAGAGGTGTACATCACCCAGTGTGCCATAGTTCTTGATATAATCTCTCATGTTCTCCTTCCATTACATTTAATTTTGTGTTTTATTTACTGGGAAAGTGTCACCAAGTCACCCAAGCTTTCAGATTTGCCAGCTACCTTGCAAGCAGTCACTAACCAAAAATAAAACTTTTATTTACTGGCTATTTTTAAAAAAAATTTAATAACTACATGATTAGAAGCAGCATTTCATTACAGCTTTAACATATTTAGTAACACACTCCAGAGCAAGAGTACATCTCTTTCACAAGTGGGTGCAAGTTTCTAGGTTCACAGTTGCGTTAATACAGTTATACAATATTGAACTCAGTATAAGCCCTGTAATACATACAATTGAATGAGTTTTTAACCTTTAAAAAAGAACTCCATTTCATTTTAGAATATATTGTTCATTGCAGAAAGACCATTGTTTTTGCTACTAACACTGAGATGTTGGTGCGTGCATCTCTAGTCTGTATGTATCTGATTATTACTAGTCATAATCGGTTGCCCTTGGCTCCTTGGTGCCTGTGTATGTCTATAAAGTCATCAGGCAGATTTCAATGATAATGTTTATCACCTCTACTAATTAGCATGACATAAATTTCCATGCTTCCTGCTCAAATATAATACATTTTAAAAAATTTGTTGATTGTGTGTGTGTGTGTATCACATAGAACATCCCAAACCATCTTATTCAACTATACACCCACTTCCCA
>NW_008357638.1:1756880-1776321 GCF_000622305.1 Nannospalax galili | reverse complement strand
CCTAGTTCTATGCTGGGTTACTATCTGAGAGGCTCTTGGGCCACCCTGGCCAACAACTCAAAAGAAGGTATCTCCTCTCTGGCATTGCTGCTTGTTATATAGCCTTTAGCTATACATATGGACTCTTAAAAAATTATATTGGCCCCTTTAATCTTTGGTTATACTTTCCTTTTGGATGTTTAAGGCCATGCAGTTGGCTCAGATAAACCAATTTATTTTTCACTCTTAAGGTCATTTGAGGATCTGTTCCTCAGGGGTCACATGGCCTTGGAAGGAGCCCCTGGCTCCTTTCTTTTACCAGTTCTGCCTATGTGAGAATAAGTCAAAAGTCCTGCTTGACCATGGCTGGCTTCGCTTGGAAGCATGGAGGAATTGATTCCTCTGTGTTGACCCTCCTCTTTGTAGACTGGACACTGGTTTAGGTCCATCTGGTGGGGTCTCCTCGGCCTCCTTGATCAAGAGGACAGGTAACTCACCACAATTACAGGACATTTTGAGAGATTACCAGCAATTTTTAAAGATTTGGAGTTCTTTTCATGGTATTAGCTGCAATAGAAAACCCTGAGAAATATTCTTTAGAATTTCCAAGACTGAAAATTATAATATTGAATGAATGCAAATTAAAGCTTAGTTCTATATTAAGTCTTTTATTGTTATACAAGGTCACATAAGGCCAATTGTATACAAATGTATAATTTACTTTGAGGACATTCCCCCTATACCATGTACCTCCTTTTCCACTTTCCTTCCTTCCATTAGTCCCCTTTGTTCCCCAGAAAGTTTTGCTTCTACTTTCATGTCATCAGGATATAGATGACTCTTATGTATTAATAACAACTAAGACCTATACATGAGGGAAAACATGATATTTGTCTTTTTGAGACTGACTTAATTAGAAACTAAGGCCCACAGTGTGCCACGTACTGAGAACACAGAAAAAGGAAGGCCTGATTCCATCTTCAAAATGTCATTTAGCCCATCAGTTATGTTGACAGGACGTCTGCATTAGGAATCTCCCTATGCACTTACTGTAAAATTGAATTATTTAATGATAGTTTGGCTATAATCATCAGAGTAAACATGAGTAAACACTGAGTAAACATTAAATATCAGTTTAAAAATCTAAAATTCCAGGGAAAGTCCTCAATGTAGCTTTTGCCTTTCAGATCTCTGCTGAGATCAAAAGGATGGCTAGAAACAGATGCCATTGTCTGAGGATGCTCGCTCTAGCAGATTTGCTGAACGAGATGGTTCCACTGGTTCCTGCTTCACCCCTCCCCCAGCCTGCCCCACAAAGCAGCCACAGCTGGAGGCTATATCATCCAGAGAATGGAACATCCTCTCCCTGAACAAATCTGACAAGCTGATCACATTAGGCCATGACATACAAAATATGGCATAATTGTAGACTCTAATCATCATGATGATAGCTGACTTGATAAGAGAGGTCAAATCCCATTTTTATATCCCCAATTTCTAAAATATTGTTTCGTCAAAAAAATCAATTTCTCATTTTTCTAGCGTTAACTTGAAAAGGGTATAATTGATCAAGCCTAAATCCCTTACATCACCCAGGACTGTGTGAAAGGCTCACACACCCAGCAAGCCACTTGAGTTGGGGCCAGGAGAACAGCAGTCATCTTTAGCTTCTAACACCCATGGGCCCGAAGGACAGCAAAGCAAGAACACGTGTTACATCCTTTGCTTAAGACTGTGGGGAAAACACTGGCTTATGGAATATAGATGCTCAGCTGGTTCATTTGGGTTTTGTGGTCCAATTTGCGGATAAGATATTTATAAAATCCGGTGATTACAATGCCATCTCATTAACATTCGTTAAGTGAAAACCACAGAGTGCAGCATGGGAGCTCCACTCCTAGAGGAGAGAGGAAGATGAATAGAGAGACTGGCTTTCCTGCCTCAGCACAGCAGAGAGGCACCCTGATGGGTACAAGTCCTCTTGCTTCCTGTAAGTAGGACTATCTCCTTACTGAAGGAAAAGGCGGAGGAGAGGAGTATAGCTCTCACTTTATTTTATTTGCTACCTAAGCACATCAAATCTAAGTCAAGGCCAAGTCCATTTCCCCCCTAATTAAGATTCTCCACTTCTTGTACTATTAATCCAAGGAGATACCACCTCCAGGATGTCTGCCCAGACCACAGTTATCCCACCAGATCTTTGCAATCTCAACACGGTCTACAGAGTGGAATGGACTCGGTGTTTACAGCACAAAGTTGCTCTTGCTGCCTTCTGCTTTCCTAACCCTGTTCCTGTGAGATGTAGTGTGAAACAGGCTAGACTCCAGTCCCATCTCTGGCACATGTTGGTTTCTGGCAATGTCTATTTTGCAAGGGTGTTAGAGTGGTGAGGGTGGAGAGCATTATATAAATTACACAGGGAACACTCAGTCAATAGTAGAGCAATTACTGTTATTTTATTGATAGCTGACTTTCCTCTTCTGGTCATTCTCAACCTCACAGTTAGTTTAGGTAATGCACTTTATGTAGAACCAGTGATAAGATTATCCAAATGGTGCACATCCTGTAAATACTGAGTGTATGCATAACGCTACGTCCAGAGAAAGCATTTGGAAGTTGGGCTTCATCTTCCATGACTAATCAAATCTAGTGACAATGATATATACAGTAACTTTATTTGAGGACTCTGAAAGAATTTCAGGCAGGTCTTCCTTCTTTGTCAATTATAAATAAAATCTAAACTTCTAGTATTATTCCTTCCTAACATCCTACCCTAGCTTTGTCTCCATCACGGATGTGTTTGTACGTAGGCATACACACACACATACACACACACACACACACACACACACACACACACACACACACACGGGAAGGGGGGCAAGTGAGCAGGGAGTTTTCTCAGTGGTGCTTACAGTCACTGAACATATACCCAAAAACTCCAAGTACAAATGCCTAAGCCCAGAACAAAGTTCTGAACTCCACTGGTCAACTGAAAATTAGGATCCATGTTGTGGTTGTTTGAATGAGAATACCCAGATAGGCTCCAAGTATTTGGACATTTTGCTCCCAGTTGGCAGTGCTATTTTGGGAGGTTTTAGGAAGTGTGACATTGCTGGAGGAAGCACTGGGGGTGGGTTTTGAGAGTTCTTAAGCCTTGCCAAATTTCCAGTTGCTCTCTCCTTCCTATGCCTGTTTGAAGATGGCTTTCTGCTCCAGTCATCTCTGCCGCCATGTCTCCCCTGCCATTATGGACTCCAACCCTTTGGAACCATAAACTCAAATAAACTCTTCCTTTTCCTTGGTCCCAGTGTTTTATTATAGCAACAAAAAAGTAACTAATACACGTTTTTATGTTTCACCTACCTTTATGTATTTGAAGGACAGAAGCAGAGGGTCATCAGGAGCAAGGACTGATGCTACCACTTTATTTCCACATTGTTGTCTGTGCTTGCATGCACAGTTAACCCTCTTTATGCCAAGTTATTGAAACACCAGGTTGTTACACTGCTTCCAATAAGAGCAGAAGACCAGTCCTCCTGAGACTCAGAGATGAGGGGTAGATATTACCATAAAGACTATTTCCCAAACTTACTAGCCTGGAAACAAATAAGCGAGAATGAAATTCTCAAGATGATATCCCAAGAGGTATCAGACTGGGAAGATACAGGCATGGCCAGCTTCTAGGGCTCAGGCCCCTGCCCAGATTCAGAAAATGGGCACTGTGAAAGGCAATTGAAGAAGACACCCAACATTGGCCTCTGGCCTTTATATACACATGTACACACACATTCACATAGAAATCACACCAAAAAGAAAAAAAGAAAAAAAGAAAAGAAAGAAGGGGAAGAGGGAAGGGACAGGGATGGTAGGAAAAGAGATTGCTGTTAGTCATAATGTGGGTTCTAGGAACTAAACTTGGGTGCTCTGCAAGAGTAGTGAATGCTCTTAACTGTTGAACCATATTCTGGCCATGTCGTTTGTTTGACTGTTTGTCTTTTAATCTTAGACATTCTGACTGGGGTAAGATAAAATCTTAAAGTACTTTTAATTTACATTTCCCTATTAGATAAGGATGCCCTTAAGCTATAATAATAACAATCAGCAAGCCTGGCAAGACACGCCCACTGGTGCAATAGTGGCACAAATGGCATGGGAGTAACCAATTGCTTTCTGGTTGGATCTAAGGCTTGGTCCACAAGATTAAACCCATGCTTTGTACCATTATGGGGGCCAAGAACCTATGGCTAGACAGGTGATAGGCCCCAGCAGAGAACCTACTGTTAGTATTCTACTAAAAGAACATAGCATTAAACCACTCCTAATGATTTATTGTTGTAACTATAGATTAGTACATCTCTTAATTCTCATCAGAGAAGCTTCTTCTTGCAGCAGATGGCAATTAACACAAAGGCCACAACTGGTCACCAAGCAGAGAATAAGAGACTGTGGAGTGTTCAGCCCTAAATGGAACATCTATATCATGCCTTCTCCTCCCAAGTCTCAGGGATCATTGCAGAAGAGGAGGGTAGAGAGACAGTAAGAGCCAGAGGTGGTAGATAAATTCAAGGAAACCATATTCTCTGGATAGCACAGGGTAGTTGCACATATGAACCCACAGTATTTATAACAGCATTCATAAGACCTATGAAAGCCTAAGCCAGACAAAATCCCAACATGGATGGAGGAGGTAGGCAAGAAGCTTCAGCCCTAGTTGAGGAGAGGGAGAGTCAGTTTTCTTTAAGAGTATGGTCCTTGGTGGGTCAACCAAGCTCCAGCGGATAACTATACACTCAAAATTATATGGGAAGCACAAACTGGACTCAATGGGGTAAGAAAAGGAAGACACAAAGTTGGGTGGGTAGGGCAGGGGGTTGGACCTAGGAGAATTTGAGGGTAGAGTGAATATGGTCAAAATACATTGTATGAAATTGTGAAAGAACTAATTAAAATTAAACTTTTTAATGAAAGAAAGAAGGAAGCGGGGGGGAGAGAGAGAGAGAGAGAGAGAGAGAGAGAGAGAGAGAGAGGCTAAGAGGCAGAGGTGAATTGTGACACCTGCTTATGGTGGGTAGGTTCATATGATACAGCAGATGTTATAAACAGAGATACTTTTTTGTTGTCTTTAACAAGTTTTATTGTTTTTTCTTTGACAATTTCTTACATGTAGAAAGTACATTCTGATTACTGTTATCCTCACCCTCTCTGATCTCCCTCCCACTTCTATTATCTCCCCCTTCCTACAAGTCCCTCTCTTCCATTCATAACTTTTGTTCTTGTTGCTTTGTTTTGTTTTTAAGACTCACTGATTTAACCAAGACGATATAGGCAATTTTCAGTTTGGAACCATTCACTGGAACCTGATGGGCTCCTCAGTGGGTACACAACTGAAGACAGTGACTACCCCTCCCCCAGAATCCATCAGTAGCTAACAGTTCACAGGAAGAGGGCCCTGTGATAATTAATCTTGTTTGTCAGCTTGACTGGATCTGAAATTAACTAAAATGTGAGAGACTTTCTTGATCAGATTATTTAAAGCAGGAAGACCCAGCCTAAATGTGAGTCTTATAAAAGGTCATGTAAAAGGCCATGGCAGAAGAAAACTTGTCTTTTTCCTGTTTGCCTTCACTCATACTGGCAAGTTTATCTATCCTGTTGCTATGATATTCCTTCACCAATTTTAGAACCAACTTCTTTGGGCTTTAAGGCCCTGAAGACTGAAGGCCAGCAGCTCTCCAGGAATCTTCTAGGCCTTCTGGGCTAGATTGGGACTGCTGAGACAACCAGCCTCAGGAGTTGAGTAATTACTGGATTCTTAGCCTCTTCAGTGTGAGTCAGCCATTTTTGGACTACCCAGACCACACCCTATAAGCCAATCTAATAAATCCCCCTTTCATTCTATCAGTTCTGTTCCTTTAGAGAATCCTAATAAAGGTCCCATAAGCCCCTCCCTGATCCGTGATTGACTATTGACAGACCCAGTCTTGCCAGTCTTGTGCAGGCCCAGTACAGGCAGTCACAACTAAATTGAGATCATGACTTCATTGGCTGTGCCATATCCAAGAGAGAGTGTTTCACAGGCCTCCTTTAGCTCTTCCTGTCCTTGTGTTCTTTCCTCTTCCTCTTCTTTGATTGACCCTGAGCCTTAGTGGAGGTAGAAAGACACTTCTTTTAAAAGCTAGAAAAAAAAATCCCCATTATGTTCATTAAATCCTTACGTTAAGAAAAGATATCCAGAGAAGATATTTTCTTCTCATTTTTTTCAGCATCAAAAACTTGTCTTTGCCACCTGATGGTTTCCTCCCGTAATTGTTAGTCTTGATTGTCAACATCATCAAACTAAGAAATACCAAGATTATAAGGCACATTTTGGAAACATAATGAGACTGGGAGTGTTTCTAGAGTTAGAAAGTGAGAAGTCTAATTTAAAGAGTGGTTTAGTAAACTCTGATGCAAAATTTGAAAACATCATTGGAAATGGTAGAACTGTGTATGCTGGGGGTTAGCTGGAGGAACTAGGCCACTGAGGGATGTTCGTGAGGGTTCCATACCTCGCCTGGCCCCTTCCACTATTCCACTTCACATCTACCATGATGTGAACTGCTCTACCATGCTCTCCCTGCCTTGAGAAACTGAAACCTTGAAACTGTGAGCAAACGAAATCTCTCCTCTCTTAATTGTCTTTCTCAAGAATTTGGTAACATAAATAATAAAACTAATACTTTCTCACAGCTAGAATATCTAACTTCCCTGTTCTCTCTCCTAAACACAGTCTCATTACACATAAGTATCATTCTCAAATCTACCTCATTCAGCATAATTAGAATAAACAGCAGAGAGCCGGCGATGATTTGAAAGACATTAAAATTCTTTCCCACTCAAAGTCCATTTCATCTACTTAATTGAAACCTTCCCTAAAACAACGGCCTTCAGAGACAGACCTTTGGGTTAAAGCAACTCTGGAAAGATGTTGGTAAGTGCATAATGAACATCTTAAACACTAGAGCACACAATATTTTATCAGCTTCCTAGAAGGGGTAGAGTAGTGAAAAGGGTAGAAAAAAGACCAGAAGGCTTGGGTGAGTAGAAAGTTGAGTATGGGAGTAACAGATGAATCAGAGACAAGAGAGAATAGCAAATCCATGAAGAGATGCCAAAGTCAGGGAGGGGTATGGAGTAGCCTATAGTTCTCAGGTAGAGTTAAAAAAATCCAACTAGAAAGGCACAGAGAAAAGCCTTAGTCATATTAATGTTCATTCATCAGTGTGTACTTCCTAAGTCACAGGCATTCTGGGCACCGTCTGGTATAATGAGTAAGGCCCAGGTTTTAGGTAGCCAGGTCTGTATTTGAACACTACCTCAGCTTGTTCTCTGGTAAGTATTTAAATTGATAAGCACTGGTTTTCTTCTTCAATTTACCAGGAGAATAAATAAGATAATTATACACAACACAATCTCTACTACTGATCCATCATTCTCTACCAATCCCTTGCCCTGAGTCTAGAATTTGACTGAGATTTACTCTTCTTTAAATCCTAGAGGTCCTAGCTATTTCAGAAAACTGCTCTACCCCAAAGTATTCAATTTCAGAATCCAAATCCCCAAAGAACAATCTCTGCAGCCTTATGTGGTGGAAAATGATCTTTTCCATTGAAAAATACTGAAGCACTACAGATAGAAGAAATTACTATACAAAGGAGATAACAACCTATTGGGGGACAAAGTAATCAATCCAAACATCACCATGAACCAGCCAATAGTGGTGAAAAGGCATCAACTATGTTTACTGTCACCTGAGTTCTCTAGGGGTCTCTTGAGTGACCATACACTATATTTTTATGTGAATTTATTATGGTTTATGCCCTTGGGTAGGTAGGGGGTAAATGGGGGAACCTACAAAGAGACAAGCATTCTTGCACCACGGCTCAGAGCCTGCCAATCCAGACCGCTCCCCGCCCACCCATAGTCTCTGTTAACTTTCGCCCATGCATCTTGGGCCTGCAGTCTCACCCCAGGTGGGTAACTGCTCCCCTTCATCCACACGGGTGAGACAC
This sequence comes from Nannospalax galili, assembly GCF_000622305.1. Lineage (NCBI taxonomy): Eukaryota > Metazoa > Chordata > Mammalia > Rodentia > Spalacidae > Nannospalax > Nannospalax galili. The sequence continues at coordinate 1,768,288 of NW_008357638.1, read as the reverse complement.
CGAGGCCATCTTTCTCTCCATCCCTGCCACTGTGCAGTCCTGGCCCCTCAAGGCTTCAGTCCCAAGATGGCACCACAAGCCCCTCCTTCCACGGCTAACCCTCCACGGTCAATTCTCTGCAGCAGGTCCAGCCCCTTGGAGGAACCAGGGCCCCTGGGGAACACATTTACTAAATCACTATTCCAGATTTGCTTTGAAAGGAAGAGAAAACTGCTTCAAAGGACATTCACATTTGAACAAGTCCTTATATCATCTCTACAAAGCTGGAGCTATCCTGAAGCTGGGTTGTGAGATGTCACTGCACTAGCATAACAGCCTGAAGAACAACATGAAAAATATAGAATTTAAGTAGCTGAAGGTCCTATGACATGTCCTACCAGCTGAACTGTGTATGGCTCTATATAGAATATGAGATGAACTACAAGAGCTGTCCTATTAGTGGCTTACCAACAGTCCAGGAATAAATGGATTTCTCCAGTTGAATGGACCTCATTCACGCAAAAAAATATTTATAGAAGACCCACTATGTGCCAGAGTGCTGGTCCTTGGGTGAGGGTGCAACAGTAAATGAAATGTGAGCTCTGATCTCTTGGAGCTCATGTTAGTGAAGGAAGACAATTAACAAAGAAAAAAAGAAAGGAGGGAAGCAATATTTGGGTCTATCTAAAATTAAAAGCTGGGGTGAGATGTAGAAGATCTAGGTGGCAGCAAATGAGTTAATGTCTCATGCTTCATAGAATCACATGCCCTCCTTACGGGAAGAGACTTTACAGATCAGCATTCTTCATATATATGATGAAACTGAGAAGTAACATGATATCTCTGAAGTCATGCTCAGGATTCTCTATACAAGGACTTTCTTTATTTGCTTAAAGGCCTATAGACAGAATTACAATTTCAACAAGTACCTACAGAGTCAGTACACTGTATTTTTTGAACGAACACCACAGTGACTGTTACCTAGAAGACTAAACTCCCTACAGCAACATGACAGACAGGTGAAGTAAGCAGAGGTATATCGTGTTAACTCTGGTCCTGTCTATTTCACACAATGGGAAAAGGGATGGGAGAAGGGAAAGGAGAGGGATCCACAGGAGTGGATTCACCCAAGGCTGAATGGAGAAGACAGGATGAGTAAGAGTCCAATACCCAGATAGCTCAAGAGGGTGATCAAAACAGGGCAAACGTCCTGCAGAAATGAGCAGGAAAGGGGAGGGTAAGACCTGCTGGAAACTAGAAGGGGTAGTACATATTTCTGTCTACCATCCACACAAGTTTAGGCTCTTAAGATCCTAATTGTAAAGAAGAAATGCTTCTCTGTGAAGGCACAGATAAGCATCCCTTTACACTTTAAATTATTGCTATCAGTCTAAAACTTTGGGCTCTCATGCCAAGACATCAGCAGACAAGAAAGGAATCAAGCCTCCTAACAAGGCTAATTGACTCTGGTTGAGAGGAAAGCTTTTGCTTCTGTTATGCAACACAAGCAGGAAAGATCTGCTTGCCATCAGGTTCTCCACCAGGAGTCTCCTGATGCTCTCAGGCTCACCACTGAATGATAAATGGGTAAAAAAAAAAAAACGGTAATCATAGCCTGAGAGGAGCATAGGAACCAGAAACTCAGCACCTGAATGGGAGTTTGATTACCACCAGCAGTTATGCCACCTAGACCAGCACAGAGGCCAGCCAGGTTTAGATGGAATCTAGAATGAGTGATGAAGAAGACCAATAATGTTCCTTGAAGTCAGCTGAACAGCTTTGGGATCAATTGTAGCAGCAACATTTGAGTATTTTCATTAAACCATCACTTGTAAATCTGTAGCAAATAAGACCAACCAAAATTCAATAGTAGATGTTCTTGATAAGATGGATTCGTGATAAGCAGGAAGTGAGTTTGAGCACCGCTAAGGTTCTCCACCCAAGTCCCTTCATCCAAATGGAGCTCTTTTTAAAAAAAAATTATTTATTTAATAGCCACATACTTAGAAGAAGCATTTCATTACAACAGCGTTGACATATTCAATAACAATTTTCTGAGCTAAGATGCATCTTTTCCAAAATTGGCTGTGAATTTTTAGGTTTACAATTGAATTATTACAGTTATACAATATTTTACTCAGTCTAAACCCAATAAGACATAAAATTAAATGAGGTTTTAACCTTTAAAAAAGATCTTCATTTCATTATTAAAATACACAGTTTCATACAGAAAAATTCTTTTTCAATGCAATTGACATTGGATGTTTGCACATGCATTTCTAATCTCTATATATCTGATTATTACTAGTCACTGTTGGGTCATTTGAGGATCTGTTCCTCAGGGGTCACATGGGCTTGGAAGGAGCCCCTGGCTCCTTTCTTTTACCAGTTCCACCTATGTGAAGATAAGTCAAAGGTCCTGCTCAACTATGGTTGGCTTCAATTGGAAGCATGGAGGGAATGATTCCTCTGTGTTGACCCTCCTCTTTATAGACTGGACACTGGTTCAAATCCATCTGGTGGGGTCTCCTTGGCCTCCTTGATCAAGACAACCAGTGACCCACCACAATTATAGGACATTTTGAGCGATGCTCATAGTCCCCTGGAACTAGTCAACCCAAGAGGGCAAGGAGCAAAAACTGTCCTTTATGTCCCTCTGACCAAATTATTATAGGCCTCGAAGTACGTCTGTTAAACATCCAAGAAGGTTAGTTCCACCAGTCTGGTATTTTTAATTACTGTGTGTCATGTAGATAAATCTTGTGCAAAGACCAATTGTTCTCAGATAAACCTTACCTAGACATATATTTCTTGATCCGGTATGTATAATTTGTCAGTAGGTTGTAGGAGTAATATTGTTCCCTCTGGTTTTCAAAACTAGGCATTATTTATCTCTCCCATTGTCTCACCCCTCCATTATGGTTTTTCCACTTATGGTGCCCCCATTTCCCCCCTTTCTCCATTAATAATACCTTTCTCCTATGGTCCTACCTCTCTTGAGCTACTTCTTTCCCTTTATCCCCTAGGTTCCTTGAATGGAACTCTTGATTGCCAGTTGCTGAGAATTCTGAGTGCTGTTGGTCCCAGCTGAGTCCCTCACTTAGAGGTATCCTCAGCTGTAAGGTGCTTCCTTGTCCAAGATGATAGCCTTTCCTAGAGGAAAGCATGTGACCAATGACTGGCTTTTGAAGAGATAGAAAACTCTAGTCTTCATGCTTCAGTATGGGGCAACCCTGAAAGGACGTCCTACCTCCAGAACTGCCCGCAGAATCAGCACAGACTGCCACTGACACAGGAATACATAACAGTTTCTTTACACACCCATTCCTTCCTTCCCCACTACCTTGCAGATATATCTCCTGAAAAGACTACAAACTTCCCTGTGAAACTCTGTCTAGACATTTATTTCTGAGTCCACAATCCAAAAAGGTCACATGCATGCACGTACCACATGTTCCAAGTAGACAACACAGGGAGTACAGGAGAGATTTTTGTCTGGGTTCCACCTCTTAAAATTCTCCATTTCATCAAATCTAACAACTATCTAAAACACCTGCATGGGCAAGCTCTGTCTGCCTTGCTCTGAACTTAAAAGGCTATACAAGTTATTCAACAACACAAATATTCTGCTTCTTCCAACACAAAAGGCCAATAGAGATTAAGTGAAGGGCATTTGTTTTAGGAAGCTCATCATTGTAGACCGGTCCACAAAATATGGGTAAGAAGAGTAGATCATTAGGAAAATGACACTAGGGAAGTCATTGAACTTCCATGAACTTGTTTCTCAGTCTTTTTATTGTTTTCTGTTCTCTAATCAATTTTAAAAGTGTGTTCTGACCACCCTCAGCACTTACCTCCTGGGGTTCTGGTAACAATTAAATAAGGTCATGGAGCATGATTTCTCCACATGTCTAGTATCAAATAAGATATCTCAAACCTATTTGAACTCTAACATATCACAAAAATGCACTTATGATTGCAACATGACATATCTGATATATAATATTTTTCAGAGGTTTAATCTTGTCTTCTTAACAAAAGCAGAACACTTCTTTCCCATTTCATGTAACTTTAAAGCAACTAGTGCAGTATTTGTGCAACTTAGCAGATGTTGTAGAGTTTTCCCCTTGCTTGAAAGGCAGCGATCTAGTGAGTAATAGCATGCCCTAATACCCTGTGACTGCCAGAAAGTGCAACTGTTTTTGTAATGTCCCCTGAAAAATGAGATTTTGCCTTTTTTTGCACCAAACTGAAAAAGGAAAGGAAGAGCTATACCCCCCCCCATTAACAGAAACATCATCCAATGATTTCAAATGCATCCTTCTGTCTGAATGTGTCCCAACCAAAAGTTACTTCTAACCACTGGTATCTCAAGGTGCTGGAGTATGTGTGTCCAGCTCCGTTCATATTTCATTAAAAACAGGAACTGGAATTACGTCTGTCCTATTCTGAAACTTTTTTAATGGAAGTGAAATCCTCTAAGGATTATCTTAAATCTGGGCAATATTGTTAAGTGGGACCAAATAGCTACATGGTTAGAAAAATGTCTATCTGCCTCCTCACAATGATGAGGAAATTTATTGAAGATTCAAAAAATATTCAAAAAATGCCAGTACATCTCTACATAAGAATGGTTTGGAAAAACTCCATCAGTGAAATCCATCTCACCTAATTTCATCTTTTAAAAAGACTTAAACTGGAGAGGTGGCTCAGTAGTTAAGAGCACTCACTGCTCTTGTAGAGGACCCTGCTTAGTTCAGTTCCTAGCACTTACATGGTAGCTAACAACTGTCTGTGACTCCAGATCCAGGAGATCCAGTGCCCTCTTTTGACCTCCGTGAGCACTGCACAACATGGGTTCACTTACAAACATGCAGGCAAAACATGCATATACATAAAATAAAAATAAATTTTAAAACAAAAGTTTGGTCTCTTTTTGAGACAGGGTCTCCCTGTAGCCCCAATTGTCCTGGAACTTGCTATGCAGACCAGGCTGGCCTTGAATTCACAGAGATCTGCCTGCCTCTGCCTCCCAAGTGCTGGGATTAAAGGCGTGTGCCACCATGCCTGGCTTAAAACAATTTTTAAGAAGACTTAAACACATTATGAGTGCTCTTCACATGGATAGAACTAACTTCTTTCCTTATCTCATAGCTTCTCTTTATCTGTGCCAGAACCTAATCCCTACAACAGTCAAATGCCTTGTTTTCTCAGAGTTACCTTAAACCTGACTTCTTCCCAATACCTTCCTACCACACATGGATTTCCAGAACTCAACTCATTTGAGAAACTTGGAATTCCCCCCCCTCCATGTAAACAATTGTTACAGAAGTCAGGCTAGGAAATGTGATCAGCCTTCCTGCCTCCCTGCAGGACTAGACACAAAGGCATGGTCAGCCACATATCAAAGAAAAGGTTGTAATAATCATATAGTAATCACCTAAGACACTAAGTAGCTTTGGCTTTTTAGTGACAGACCTTCATTTTACATAGGCGATATATTGCCAGATATTATCCTCTCGTTCCTATTACAAAATGCTGTTTCTTCTCATCAGTCATCTACATTGGTATTGTACTGGAGAAAACATAATATTCACTCATAAGTTGAGCACAGATCCCCATAAATCACAGAAGTCATGTCTCAAACTGACTTCTGAATGACACCTGGAAACATTTCTGCTGGGTTCTAGTCCTTTCATAACTGCTCTATGCTAGAACAGTGTGAGTCAAATATTGTGCTGCTCTTCATAGTTGATTATATGTGTCTTTTTAGGATAGTGCCTGTTTTAACCACAAGGTCTGCACTGACTGGCCTTGAAAGAATAATGGAAATTTTAGAACTGTGGCAGGGCAGGGGAATAGTCACCTTTGAGAAAAAGTTCAGAAACTCATATCAAATCTTACCATGTAACTGTTAGATCAAACAAGTTCTTCAAACCTCTCAGATACTGCTTGTCCCAAAGTGGGAATAGTAGTACAGTTATGTGAATACACAAGGGTTCACGAAAAGAATCCAAGCTAAGGATCAAGTCTCCTATGGTTCCTCAGACCAAGACACACAGTGCAAATGCCCACCATGTTGCTGTCCAAGGTACCCATTCTTTTTTTTCCCCAAAATCCACATGATGTCACATTGAATACTAATGCTTCTAAGTAATTGGACCTATGATAGGCTGCAAACATTAAGTGGTAACTAAAGGTATAATCAGGCAGCCCTCCATTTAAATCCCAACTTCACAACTTACTAACAATATGATTGAGCTACTAGACTTAATCCTAAATTTCTCCCTCTGTAAATGGAAGGGGGGCAGGTGAAACTCTATCTTATTTAAGGATTAAATGAGATCAAACAGGTAGTCATTTATAGAATAAAGCCCACACAAAAGTTTAATCACTGCATTATTTTAAACCAACATTTGACTGCTGCTACCCAAATATGGAGTTGCAAAATCATCATTGATTTTTGTCTCTTTTTTTGCAATAGTTGAAAAAGTAGTTGAGGGTGTGAGGAGGCAGACAGCTCTGAGCTAGGACCAAGAGCTAGAATGGGTTATGGTCCTTGCTTCATCACTTATGAGCTGGATGAGTTTATGGAACTCAAAGTCTTTCTCTAGGCTTCAAATTCCTCATGGATAAAGCAGAAATGAAAATGCCACCCTGTGTGCCACAGGGAGTGATGGTGACAAATAAGATAGTGTACATGATAACACACTGAAACTTCAGAGATGTTAGCACAGGATGCATTTATTCCTGTGAAAGAATCCTGCAGCTAAAGGATACAATCAAAGCAATGGGCTGCAGGGTGGTAGTCACACCTGGAGTTAGATCCTCACACCCCCATCTCTCTAGAGAAGGAAAAAAAATCTTTCCAACTAAAGCAGTGCTTCCTTGCTGAAACCTTATGTCATATGAACTGTAATTGACTGTCCAGTCGTATTCGGTCATAATCGTCTGCATTGGTTGAGTATCCTTTCACTGCAAAGCCCTTAATGCCATCACTATGTGGAATTCTCACAGTAAAATCTGTCTTGCCTCATCGTTGTATCCCAATGATCAGATAGTAATTTGGAATCTTTTACCTGTTGGTCAAATAAATGAGTAAATGAGAGGAGAGGGAGAGAATAAATGGACAGGGAAGTCGACATTTCTAGTCCTGCCCCTGAGCAACAAGTTCTCAGCCTCGTGACAAATGACTGGATCTTACATACCTCATTTGTGAAATAAGGATAATTGTAGCTTGCTTATTAACATATAAAGCTAGAAGGAAAAATAATCTTATTTTATAGACTAAAAACAGTTATTTCAAATGAGTTATTAATGTCAAGTCAGCGACAAACCTGGGGCCTGAGCCAGGATTCCAGGTTTACATCTTTATCTAGTCTTCTGATTTGCTCTAAGACCTAAAGGTCACTACAGTAGGTAGGACACCACACCCCTATTTGATTCAAAGGTAAAAACAGAGGCATGAAGACGTCATGTAGTTATGACCACGACCCAAACACGCTGATTTCTAGGTCAACACTGCTCTTCTAGATCATATTGTTGCAGTCTAACATGACTACTTTCCTATGAGGATAAATAAGCCTTCTCAGAAATAAATATATTGAAGGACAGCGGATGTCCTATAAGGCTCAATCTGAATCACTTTTCATTGATTTCTTCCATTCTTATGGTTTTATTACTGTTAATTTGAGCTTAATTTTATGTTATTTTTACAGTCTTGAGGTAAATAGACCACTTATTTTCATTCTTCGCTGAGATTTGAATTTAATGCTGTAAATTTATTCCTGAGCAGAGTTTAACTCTATTCCCCCAAGATTTTGATAAACCACATTTATATTACTATTCAAAGTATTTTGTGACTTCTTCATTGACAGAAGTATTATTTAAAAGCATATTTCTTAACTTCAAAACATTGAAGAATTTTCTAGCTTTTTATAATTGTTTTCAGCCTTAAATTCCCTGAAGCCATAGATTTAAATTAAAATTTTGCTATCAGTGAAGACATGATTTTGGTCTCAGCATCCAATTTGGGTAAATGTTCTATCAGTACTTGAAAATAAGATTCATTCTTACTATTTTTGGTTACAAGATTCTATACATGGGGCTGGAGAGATAGCTCAGCAGTTAAGACACTGGTTGCTCTTGCAGAGGACCTGGGGTCAATTCCCAGCACCTACATGGCAGCTAACTACCATCCATAACTCCCACTCCAGGGGATCTGTCACCATCTTCTGACATCTCCAGGCATTGCAAGACACAGGTGTACTTATATGCATGCAGGCAATATATTAATACATATAAAATAAAAATAATAAAAGATTTTTAAAAGATTCTGTACATGAATTGTTTATCATATTGTCTAGATCTCTCATGATTATGTATTTATCATTTACCACTATCTAGTTATTAACAAAGGCATGTTAAAATTTCCCTCTATGACTGTGTACTCCTCTACTTCCCCCCTTACTTTGGCCAACCTTTAATTTTGTTTTGTTTTTCCAGAGTTCTGCATAGCCCATATTAGCCTCAAACTCAGTGCATAGACCACACTGACCTGCAACTCCTGATTCTTCTGCCTGGATTTTCTGAGTGCTAGGATTACAGATATGTGCCACTACACCTGGCTCAACCTTTAATTTGTATGTGTGTGCAGTGTATGTGTGTGGCATGAAGAGATCATGTAGTTCTTCCACTAATTAGAAGAGGCCCTCACAGATGCATACAGAAGTGTGTTTTACTACTCTCCTAAGTGTCTCTCAATATGTCTCTGCACGTACGTGTGGCACATGCACATGTGTCTCCGTGTGAGTACATGAACCCATGCACACACATAAAGGCCAGAGGAGGATGTCAAGTGTCCTTTGTCACTCTCTGCCTTATTCTTTTGAGACAAGGTCTCTTGCTGACACTGCAGTTAGACTGGCAGCCATCAAGCTCCATTGGTCCTCTTGTCTCCACCTCTTACAGCAGTAACATTGCAAGTGTGCAGGCATGTCCAGCTTTTTGTGTGATGCTGAGTATTCTAATTCAGGTTCTCATGCTGTCTGTGAAGCAAGCACATTCAGCCATTCCCCAGCACATTTATCCATTCCCCAGCCCTAATCTTTACTTTTAAATTTAACACTACACTATTGGAAGCATATTAATTTGTAGTTATTTAATGTTCATACTACTCTTGTCACTTTGTCATTGTGATTGGTAATCTTGACTGTAAACTTGGTTGGACCTGGGAGACTAGTAAAGTACACTTGTGTATGCATCTGTGAGGACCTTATCTAGTCAAGTGAAGAGCCTAAAAAGTAAAAATGAAGTCTCTTTGAAGATATAGTTATGCATCAGGATAATAACATTAGTTCCAGCCTGGGAGTTTCCAGTCCACTGCTTTGCCCTGGGAATTTCAGAATTACAGCCCTTACAATTGTATAAGCTAATTCCTTGAATAAATTTCATCAATATGATAGACAACCTGAAATAAATTAGTATTTTTATGCTTCCCAAGAAATGCTATGAACATAGAATGTTAATATGATCTACATCACCTTTTCTTTTACCATGCACCTTAATTCTGCTAGTGTTACAGTACATCTTTGTGCTGTGCAATGTCCATTGCTATTTCTCTACATGTTCTTTCCAGTGCTTTCTGCTCCTCTTGCATTTCTGTATTCCCATGTGATCATTTTCCTTCTTCCTGAAGCATTGTCAAAGTATGCAAGCAACAAAAATCTCTCAATTTTCCTTCCCTAGAACTTTTATTTTATTTTGCCTTCGCATTTAAAGGACATCATTTTGCTAAGCATAAAATTCTGGCTCTGTCTCTGTGTGTTAGTCAAAGTGTTCAGCACTGTGAAAAACACCTGAGCAAAACTATTTAAAGGAGGAAGGCTTTACTTTGGTTCCTGGTGTCTAAGGTTTCGGTCCAGGATCACCTTGATGCATTGTATTTATTATGCCTGTAGCAAGGCAGAAACACCCCAGCAGAAGGACATGGTGAAAGAATACTTCTCACCTTATGGTGGCCAGAAAGCAAAGAGAAAAGAGCAAGCAGAGGATAAAGTTCACCTTTCCAGAGGCTTCCAATTGGGCCTCCCTTTGCCTTACTACCACTCTCCAAAAATGCCATCATTATGAATCTACCAACAGATCCTTGATTATGTCAGAACCCTCAGAATCCAATCACTTCCTCAAAGCACATCAGCTAGTAATCACAGCCCCCAACACATAAGGCTTCAGAGAACATCTCAGACTCAGACCACTGCACTCTCCAATACCCCCAGCATCCATTGCCTCTGGCTTCCATATTGCTGCATTCTGGATTCCGTGAGTTCTTTATGTGTTGTCTTTGTTCTCAGGCTTCCTGAAGATTTTTACAAATTTTATCAAGAAATTTTCTTTCAGGACTGGAGAAATGGTTCCAAGGTTAAGAGCACTTAACCTTGGAAGGACCAAGGTTGAGGACCAGGGTTCAGCTACCAGCACCCACATGGTGGCTAACAACTGTCTTTAACTCCAGTTCTAGAAGATCTAATCCACTCTTATAGCCTCTACAGATATTGCACACATGGTGCAGTTACATACATGCCTGACACTCATACACATAAAATAAATATCAGTCATTCAAAAAATGTTTTCCTTTGGGAGCTGGAGTGATGGCTCAGGGGTTAAGAACACTTGCTGCTCTTCCAGAGGACCTAAACTTGGTTCACAACAACCACATGGCAGTTCAAAACTGCCTATGTGCACATGATACATATATATATACTCAGTTACACACATACAAATAAGATAAAAACTAACAAAAATCAACATTTTAAATAAATTTTCTTTGTATTGAATCTTTGTGAAGTTTATGGACTTTTTAAACTAGGACTTGATAGTTCTCATTTGTTTTCAGAACTTTGTCATTATCTCTATGAATATTACCACATTTTTACCTCTTGCTAGTCTAGAACTTCAGTTATACATATAATAAGCCTATTATTAAACACATAAATTTCTAATTCTGTTTCTTATATTTCCATTCTTTATCCTATCCAGGTTTGTGCTAGTATGCTTTCTACCTACCAGTCTTCCAGTTCCTTAAAAAAGTAGCTTGGGACTACCATCCTCAGGTCTCTTGGGGTAAGTCTATAGTGCAACTCTCGCGCCGGGATTCCCTAAGGCATATTCACCCTTCCATCCCTCCCGCCGTTCTATACTCCTAGTTTGGGCCCTGCACCATTCCTAGTCTTGGGGCCCCGACACCTTTCTTGGGATCCAGGAGCACAGCTTCTGGTCCTGGCCCCGCCCTCACCCCTCTCTGCTTCCCTGGGCCTGCACCACCAGCTAACTCTCCTAGCCTGCACTACCATCCTCAGGCCTCTTGGGATAAGTCTATAGCGCAGCTCTCCACGCTGGGACTCCCTAAGCCACATTCACCCTTCCATCCC
>NW_008357638.1:1725622-1750561 GCF_000622305.1 Nannospalax galili | reverse complement strand
CCCTTCTCTGTAAAGTATAAGAAGAAGTAAACTAGATCAGAATGGTTAACTGAGATTCAGAGTCTCACAGCATAACAGTCAAAATATTTCAATGGAATATCATGTATGCAAATAATCAGGAAAACCTTACATTATTTCAGAAAAAAATTCAATAGTCATGAATATTGAGATGACAAACGTTAGAATTTTCTGATAGAGACTTAAAAGTATCCATGATAACTACTTTTCATTGAACAACTATACACATCCAAAACAAATGAGGAAATAGTCTAAAAATACAATGTATAAAGAAGTCAATGGAAAATATAAAGCTTAGTAATTCAATAATCAACATAAAGTAAGATATTCAATGGATTAGACAGAGAATGGAGGTGATGGAGGAAGAATCAATAAAAGACAAAAAAATTTAAAGTAAAATCTGAACAACAGAAAGGGATAGGCTGAAAAAATCAACAGAGCCTCAGGCATTCATGGAACTATAGCAAAAGAGCTTACAACCATGGAACCAGAGTCCCAGGAGAGAAGAGTGGCTCCAAGGGAAAAATACCTAAAGATACAAAGGCAGGAAGTTTCCAGAATTCTGTAGTTTGCATACAGCTACAGACTCAAGGAGTAAAATAAAATCCAAACAGTGTAAACTCAAATGATCTCATACTAAGGCAAACCACAGTCAAACCTCTGAAAACTAAAAGCAAAGAAAAAATTCTGAAGGCTGAGAGAGAAAATAATAATGATCATGATCACTTTTTCATCAGAAGCCAAAATAACCAGAAGAAAACCATGTAGGACATTATTTTTTGAGTGATAAGTTGGGTATGTTAAGTGTAAGCACTGCAAAACCTAAACAAAGATGTAAAAGATGTAAACTCAGAAATATTATAGATAAAACCAAAACAGAATTTTAGTAAATTGTCAGATAATACAGAAGGTGAGAAAAACATAAATAACAGAAAAGTAGAAAAGAATTATCCATTTAATAATCAAATGTAAATAGTCAAATACATCATTTTTAAAAAAGAAATTGGTGGTCGGGCGTGGTGACACATGCCTTTAATCCCAACACTCCAGAGGCAGAGGCAGGCAGATCTCTGTGAGTTCAAGGCCAGCCTGGTCTACATAGTGAGTTCCAGGTCAGCTGGGGTTACAGGGAGACACTGTCAAGAGAGAGGAGAGAGAGAGAGAGAGAGAGAGAGAGAGATTGTCAGAGTGGATTTTAAACCATCACTCAGTGATATGCTGTTCTGTTCCCAAGAAATTAAATTCAAATATAATGACATAGATGAGCTGATAGCAAAAAGATATAACATGTAAATATTAATCAAATAAATCGGGTGTGGCTACATTACCATCAGGTCAAGTAAATGTCAGAGCAAAGAAAATCACTTGACATAATGATAAGGTCATTTCTCCAAAAATACAGAGCAGTTTTCACAAAACACAGAGCAGCAAAACATGTTAAGCAAAGGTGATTAAAAACTGAAAGGAAAAATAGACATGTCTACAATTGTATTGGCTATTTCAACATCCAGAACGATCAACTAGATAAAATCAGAGGGAATAAAGAAATAGTCAATGATGTCATTAGCCAACAAGATCTACTTAATATTTATAGAACATAGCCCCCAACAGCAGGAGGATATACATTTGTTTCAAGCTTCCACAGAACATAAACCAAATGGAGAACACAGTATATTTTAGGCCATAAAGGAACTTGTACACATTTAAAACAATTGAAATCACAGAGTGCTCTTTGTCCACAATGTAACCAAAGTAGCAATCAGTAACATTATTAAGGAAAATCTCCAAAAACTTGCATGCTAAACCACATACTTCTAAATAATCCATCTGGAAGTCTCAGAAATTTTAAAGCACATGCAACTGAATGAAAATAAAAATCAACCAAAAAATACATATATAGGATGCAGCTAAAGCAGTGCTGATCAGGAAATGTATAGTACTTAATGCTTACATAAGAAAGGATGAAAAGTTTCAAATCAATAATGCAAGCTCCCACCTAACAAACCTGAAAAGAGAAGAGCAAATAAGCCCGAAGAAGGAAAGACATAATGGGCTGAAATCAATGAAAATGCTGGTTCTTTGAAAACAGATCAATAAAATTGACAAATCTCAAACCAACTAAAGAGAGAGAGAAGACACAAATTACCAATATCAAGAATGAGATAGGTGATATCCCTTAAGACTGCAGATACCAGAAAGATAATAAGGGAATATTATGAACAATTCTGCACCCAGAAATTTGACAACTTAGATAAAAGGCATCTATACCTCAAAAATCACAAGCATAGAACTTCAGGTGAACTGAATAGTGTTCTTACTATTAGGGAAATTGAATTTGCAGTTTAAACCACCCCCCCCATAAGTAATCTCCAGGTCTAGATGGCTTCACTAGAGAATCTTACCATTCAAAGAAGAATTAGTTTTAATTCATTTTTCTAATTTTATTTATTTATTTGTGTGTACTTGTGTGCGCATGTTTGTGGGGAGATGCACAGACACATATATGCACATGCAAATGGGGCCAGAGTTCAACCTCATGTTATTTCTCAGTCTATATTCACCTTATTTTTGAGACAGGATTTCTCACTGGCCTGAAACTCACCAATCAGGGTAGGATGGCTGGCCAGCAAGCCAGCTGCTTGTCTCTGCCTCTATAGCACCATGCCCAGCTTTGTACAGTATGTTTTTGGAATTGAACTCAGGTCCTCCTGCTGCACAGCAAGCACTTGACCAATAAAGGATCTCCCCAATCCTTTATTTTTTTAATTTAATTTATTTTTATTTTATTTGTATGAGTGTATTGCCTGCATGTAAGCACACCCATGCAGGCAATGCCTGCAGAGGCCAGGAGAGAGCATCGGATCCCCTGGAATTGGAGTTACAGGTGGTCGTGGGCCACTGTGTGAATGCTGGGTCCTCAGGAAGACCCTTGCATTAGTGCTTTTAACCACTGAGCCATCTCCCCAGGCCCCCAATCCTTTATTTTTAATTGGCAAAATCGTGTGTGTGTGTGTGTGTGTATTTATCATATACAACATACTTGGATATATGCATACACTGAAGAAAAGGCTAAATCAGTCTAAAAACATGCCTATTGCCATACCAATTTATTATTTCTCTATGGCAAGAACATTTAAAAGTCTATGCCACCAGTTTTTAAGAACACAATGCATTGTTCAGTAAAGCCTCCATATGGTACTTCTGTCTAACTGAAGCTGTGCATCATTTTCCCAGCATCTCCCGAGATTTCCCTTCCCTGATAGCCTGGTAACCACCAGCCGACTCTGTTTCTTTGAGTTTCTAGGAATTTCACTTTTTTAGATAACTTCATGTATAAGTGAGATTATGTGGCATTTGCCTCTCTGTGCCTGGTTTATTTAATGTAATGTTTTCCAGATTAATTTTCATTGTTGCAGATGACAGGATTTCTTCAACTTCTAAGGTTTAATTGTATTACGTTGTGTGACTCTCTGTGTGTGTGTGTGTGTGTGTGTGTGTGTGTGTGTGTGTGTGTGTGTGACATTCTCAATCAATTCATTTGTTGGTAGACACTCAGGGTAAGTCTGTATCTTGGCTACTGTTAATTATTGTTAATACTGCTGCAATAAATGTAGAAGTGCAGTTATGTCTCTGACATACTGATTTAATCTCCTTTCAATATCTGTATGAATTTACACTCCCACCAGCAATACCTAAGGACTTTATTTTCAATATATCCTCTCCAAAACTTATCTTGCCTTTTTATATAACATCCATCCTAACAAGTATGGGGTGATGAATTAATACCAATTCTGTACAATCTGTTTAAGAATGAGAGTGCCTTTCTCAATTTATTTTATGAGGCTAGGATTATCCTGATACTAAAATCAGACAAAGGAAATATTTTTTAAAAATCTATGAACTACCATTCCTCATAAATGTAGATCTAAAAATCTTTAACCAAATATTAGCAAATAGAATTCAGCAATACACAAAAAAGAATTAGAAACTATGGCCAAGCGGGTTTATTCCGGGAACACAAACTAGTTCAATACTAGAAAATCAATCACTGTAACCCACCATATTAACAGAATAAAGAAGAAAATTACACAACCATATCAATCAATGCACAAAATATATTTGATGAAATTGAACACCTATTCATGGAACGCATATAAAATGGGAATATAGAGAAATTTCTTTGACTTGATAAAAAGCATCTTCAAAAACTTTACAGCTAAATTATAGTAACTAGTGAAAAATTGAGTGGGTTCCTGCTAAGACTAAGCAAGATACAGGATGTCTGCTATAACCATCTTATTAAACACAAAACTTATAGCACGAACAAGAAAGAAAGGAAGCAAGTTACACAATCAGAAAAGGAGAAATAAAACTGTCTTTATTTGCATATGACATGAATGAATCCTGAAAAAAATCCATCAATGTAGAACTAACAATTTATTTCACCATATTGCAAGAGGCAAGATAAAGAAGCAAAATCAACTGTTTCTATATACAGCAATCAACATGCAAATACCAAAATTTTAAATATGATGAGATTTATAATTCTTATCACCCTGAAAAGTGAAATTCTTAGGGAAAATATAACGGGATTTTTTTTACACTACAAGCTAAGTATTGATATTGAAAGAAATCAAAGAAGATATAAAATAAACATGTCATATTCATGGTATACAAGATAAGAAATAGCAAATATTTTGATTACTTCCAGAATGATATGCAGATTTAACACTATTCTTATCAAAATCCCAGAAAGATTTTTGTAGCTATAGATAGGAACACCCAAAATATAAGTAGAGGGTTAAAGGAAATAAAATAGCTAAAACTGGTTTTTAAAGGGAAGGATCAGATTGGAACAATTAGTCTACCTGATTTCAGGACTTACACAGCTATAGCAATGAAGAGTGCATAGTATTAGTAGAAAGAGACATAGATTAATGGAGTAGAAGGGAGAACTCATCAATAGAGCACCCACATGCTTATGCCCAACCAACTTTTCAGAAGGCATAAACACAATTCACTGGGGAAAAATAGCCTTTTCAACATATGGAACTGAAGCAATTAGACACCTACTTATATGCAAAATAAAAAGAATTACCATAAATCCTACAAAAAGTAACTCAAAATGGATCACAGGTTTAAGGTTAAACACAAAACTAAAGGAAAAAATATATGAGGACATTTTCAGGACCCAGGACCAAAGCAAAGTGGTCTGATCCTTGAGAACAAAATCAGAGTTGATAAAAGAAGAAAATAATTAATTATAGTTCATGAAAATTAATATTTTTATTTTGAAAGGTCCTGTTTAAAAGGTTCTAAACAAGTTAAAGTTGGGTAGAAAATACTGATAAACAATATATGACAAAGGACTGCTATCTAAAACAAAAAGAACTCTTAAAAAATTCAAATAAAAATATTACAAACAATAACAATAACAAATCAGAAAATGGACAAGATACATGAGCAGACATTCCATTGAAGAAAACATGCAGATAGCAAATAAGCTCATGAAAAGATGTCCTACATCATTAGTCTAGAGAAACCTATAAAGTGAAATTATTACACAATACCTAAGCTGAAAAAAAAAGTGAAAAAACTGAGTCACTCCACATTGCTGGTAGGAAAATAAAACAGTAGTCATTCTGAATAAAATTTTGAAGTTTCCTTTAAAAATGACACAAGTGTATCTAGGCAAATGACTCAGAAGTTAAAGCACTTACTCCTCTTGCAGAAGACCAGAGTTTGGTTCTCAGCACCCACATCTGACTGCATACGACTACCTGTAACTCCAGTTCCAGAGGCTCTGACTCCCTCTTCTGGCACCCATGAACACTGGGTATCCACTGTGCACACATAGACAGTTACACACACATACACATAAATAAAAATAAATTTTAAAAATTTGTTAAGAGACACAAATGGGCTGGGGACATAGCTCAATTGGGAGAGTGCTTGCCTAGCATGCATGAAACCCTGGGTTCAGTCCCAAGTACTGCATAAACTGGGACTGATGGGTGCACACCTGTAATCCCAGTACTTGGGAGATAGATCAAAAGTGTAAAGTCATTCTCATGGGGGTGGGGGTGGTGACACAGGTAATTGCCAGATAACCGAGTAACTACACTATTGAGCATTTATTCCAGAGAAACGCAGACTTATGTTCACAGAAAAACTTGTAAATGAAAGTTCATAGCAGCTTTATTTATAATAGCCCCAAACTGGAAACAGCCTTTAAAGCCTGAATGGTTACAAAGGTTATGTACTCTGGTACATCTTAAAATGGAATATTATTCAGCAATAAAAGAAAACATACCACTCATACACATGACAACCTGGGTGGATCTGCAAAGAATTAAGCTAGGTGAAAAGTCAATCTCAAATGGCTACTTGCTGTAAAATTGCACTTACAAAATATTCTGAAGTGATAAAAGAACAGAAAACTAAAAATGATGATGTGGTAAAAGAACCGAGTTTGACTCAAGGGGACCTTGTAACAGCAGAAATGTTCTGTATCTTGACCGTCAGTATGAAAATCCTGGTCATGGTATTCTGCTTATATTTATAACTTTTACACTGGCAGAAAATAGGTCAATGGTACAGGGAATCTGTATGTATTTTTCTTGCAGATATGTGTAAATCTATACATATCTAAAAAATAATATTTTAATTTAACAAAAAATATTCTGGAAGGATATAGTTACCATTTACTATGAGGGGGAGGACTGAAGGAGCAATTTTGACAAAAGGAAAATTTGAAGTTTCTAGACTTGTTGAGTTTGGGGACCTCAGTAGACAACTAAATACCAAATGAACAGTTAGATACATGCACCTGGAATATAGAAGATCATACATTAATATGAGTGCTATTGGTGTAATAAGTGGTAATTAAAGCTATCCAAGACCTCTGCAAATGGAGGGCCAAGAACACAAGTCAAAAAAGGAGAGAACTCACACTCAAGTCAAGAAATTCTGTCATGTAAAAGCCATGTGAAATAGGAAAAAGCCAGTAGACTGGAAGATGCGTGTAGGAAGAGCCTGTTGTCCTAAACCAGCAGTGTTACACGGATGCTGAAGGAACATCTGCAAACCTACAGTTGAGAAAACACAAGAAAAGAAAACCAGCATGGACTATCAGCAAAGGAATTGCTTCCATAATCTCATACAAGGCAGCGTAATTTGCACACTTTTCATTTTTCTCATTCATTTTCTTAGGCATAAGGAGGAAAGCAGTGAGCTGTCTTTTTTAGCATTTATTCTGTGTGGCCCTTCACTACTGCAACTATAGCAATTTCCAAACTCCAACACTGCATTTTCTTTTAAATTTGGTGATTTGCACTCACTCTGATCATTGTTCACTAGTCTTTGCTCTTTTCCCTCTACCATTCTGTCCTTGCTCGCTGTGCCTGAGCATGTTATACACACTTCTCAACAGTTTTCTCCTTCTTGGTCTACTATTCTGTAGGTTATGTCTCTAGCCAAATAGCTCCAGTGCTTTACCTTTTCCTATCCATATTCACTTGCTAGATGATCTCAAACATTTCATGACTTTACATGACACCTATATACAGACTTTGATTTATATCTTTAGCCCCAACTTCTTGCCTCAACTACTAACATATCCAGTTGCCTACCCAATATATCCTCCTGTGTAGCAGATACCTATACTGAACATGAACAGATCATCTCTACAGCTTGCCATTTGTCTTTTCTGATCTTCCAAACGTTTCCTAGAGTCCTCTAACAAATGGTATGATCACCTCAGAATATGACCACCAGTTATTTGATCCTTCAGTGCGCCCCCTTCTTGAATGTTGATGAACCTGTGAATAATTTCAGACACCGAATATGCAGGGAAGACACTATTTCTAATGCCAGATCATAAAAAGCCCTAGAGCTTTTCCTTGGTTGTCTTGGAATGCTTGCTTCCTGGATACTCCTCAGGGAATCCTCTCTCAAAGGCCAGCCAACATCTTGGAAGAAGCCAAAGCCAATGGGAGGAATAAAATGGCTGTCATGTCTACTGCTTTCGGAGAGGTTTTCAGCAATAGAGAGCTAAAATGATGGTAACTTTCTTCTTCTAATTGTGGAAAACCAAGAATCCTGAAACTATGCTTAACTCTTTTCTCTCACATTCCATAGCAAATCCTCTCAGCCCTTTCCTCTTCAAAAGCTGTCCAAATTCTAACAAATTTTCACCAATATTTTCTTAATAAAATAGAGCTCTCCTTCTAAACAGAGATCTTGATAGGAAACAACAGAAACTACCTCAAGCTAATTTTCACAGGCAAAAAATTTAGTGGAAGAAAAATCAGATGTGTCAAAGAACAGTTTGAAATTGATGAGAAACAAGCCCAGAGAGTCATTTAACTCACTGCAAGTTAGGCAGCATGAACCACTAGAGAGGGAAACCGGCTCCTGAGTTGCTACTGCAGGACACACAGTGGACCACAGTATGGATTTCAGGCTGTCACCATTCTCTGGTCTCAGGTATCTTTCCTCTGGGGAGGAACAGCTTATTAACAACAATAAGTTGTTTTGTCTGAGTCCTAGCTGCCAGAAGATGGGAACAAGAAGCAGAGTCCCACTTCCAATTTAAAAAAAATCTCTAAATTCAAAACATATGTACAAATTCTGAGCAGTCAAGTACAAATAAATGTCTGATAAGTAACTAATGAGAATAAAATCACCCATTTTCTATAGCAAACCACAGTCCTCCATATATGTGTTAATGTGGTGAAAAACTAGAGTCTGAATTAGTCTTGTATTCAAGTCCTGCTGTAACACTTATCAAATGAATGATCCTTAAAAAGTCACATAAAGTCCGCTAGATTAAAATTTCCATTTTTAAAATGGGAGCTGTTGGGGCTGGAGAGCTGGCTCCACAATTAAGAGTACTTACTGTTCTTCCAGAGGACTCAGACTTAGTTCTTAACATCCATATCAGGTGGCTTCTAACAACCTATCACCAGTTCCAGGGAGTTCTGACATCTTCTTCTGGTCTCCAAGGGCACCTGCATGCACTTAGCATACATAAACTCACAGAGGTGCACACACATACACTTAACTCTTAAAAACATGAAACAAAATGGGAGCAGCAATATCTTCCCTACTTATCTTAAATATTCTTTTTGAAACTCCAATGAAAGTGTGATTGTATTAAGGCACAATCTTAGTCTCATTTATCTCTGTAACACTCCTGCCTAGCATAGGATCAGCCAGAGTAGATATTCCATAAATGTCTACAGAATGAGTAATGGTTATAGGAAGGATTTGTAAAATGAAAGCCATTAATTAATTGGTGATACTAAATCCTCCTGCTCAGCCAACAAAGTGTGATATTGTCACCCAGAGCCAGCTTTAAGTAATATCAAATATGCTTTGGGAAGAGATTCTTGACACTGATCAGTTTTGCACAACCCCTTTATAAAACAAATACAAAAATGGCAGAGCAACTTACTGCTTCATTATATAGTATAGATTTGGCGTATAGAGCAAATTCTCTCTATGACAAGTTTTATAGACTTATTTATAGTTTTGGAGAAATAGTCTAGCATGGGGAAGTAATACTCTATGGCTTATTATCTAAATTTCTGGTCAATGAATTCAACTCACTCTGAGAGGAAAAATATATCTAATTATAGGATGACTAATGCTGTATTAGGGCACAATTCTTTATCCAAATTATTTGGAGATACATGACTTACAACTTAGGATTTTTCAAATATGTGAAAGGTATTGATGGTGAATATATTACTATCCTTCAGCATGGTCTGGGGCAGCACCGACTCACTAAACATGACACTATGCCTGCAGACATACACATAAGTATTAAGTCTTTTTTAAGTCAGTGCATAGCCCTACCTGGCCTAGAACTCACTATGTAGACCAGGCTAGGCTAGAAGTCACAGAGATCTGCCTGTCTCTGCCTGAGTGCTAGGAATAAAGGCATGCAGCACCATGTCCCACAGTGTGAATAGTAATTCTAAGTAGAATAAATGTGATAAAATAGTCTCACATCAGCTAAGGTGATTTCAATATATGAGATTCAAAGAAGTTTTGGGTTTAAAATTTTATTTTATTGTAGAAATATAGACAGGAAATATTAAGTTTACACTTTTGAAAGGGAAGGTTTTTATAGTGCTTTGGGAGAAAATGCTCTAGCATGAATATTTACAGTTTTATAACCTTGAATATTAATGTTCATTTATCTGTTAAGCTTATCTAAATCAAATCACTTTCACTCTTTACTTTTTTCAAATATTCAATTCGGAAAATCCTGGAGTTCAACCATTTCAACCTGCTGCCTAATTCGACTGACACCTGCTAATATCACCCTAGCCTGGCAGTCACCCAGCCTTGGCTAAACATTGTTAATAGATGAAGAATTTGCTCTGTTGTGTGGTGACCTGCTGTATTCTTGGACAAATTTAATTACTGGAACCAAAAGCAGGCTCTATGCTACTGTTACCCTTTGGTCCTAGATGTGACCTGGAGGCAGGAGCAACTACGTGACCTGTCCCTGCCCTGCGACAGGGAGGCAAATATTTGAAAAGTCAGTCATGTACTGGGTCATTTGCCTCTTCTCTGGGCTGAGCTTCTGCCCTAGCCCTTCTGTGTGAAGCATGGTTTCTTCTGGCCTCACATCCTGATATTCTATGAGCACTAATTTATCAATGTCCATATTAAACTGAGGTGCCTACAGTTGAATAAATCACCAGCCCAGAATACAGGGAGACCAGTTGTAAGCTGTACACCATATTTCTGGTTGGGTTTTTGTTTTCTTTTTTTTACATTTATTTTTTTTTTTAATTTTGGGTAGGTGGAAGGGTGCATGCACCTCCATACAAGTGCCAAGGTACAAACATGGAGGTCAGAGAACAATTTGCAGACACTGGTTCTCTCTTTTTACCATGTGGGTCCCAGGAATTAAATTCAAATCATCAGGCTTGGAAGCAGACCCCTTTACTGTTGAGCCATCTCACTGACTGTATACCACACTTCTCTTAATGCAGTCTAAAGATAATCATTTTGTTAACACAAGTTGAGCATGCCTAATCTGAAAAAATCTGAAACCTGAAAATCTTTGAGCACCAAATCTGATGGCATGAGTGGGAAATTCCACATTTGCCTTCATGTAACCAGTTACAGATTCATTAAAAATGTGTAAAAATTATTTTCAGGCTATGGGTATATGATGTATATGAACATGAGTGAATTTCATGTTCAGACATGGGTCTCATCCCCAAAATCTCATGTATTTCAAACTCCAAAACCTCACAAACCAAACACTTCTGGCCTCAAGCACTTGGGTTAACAGACACATCCTACAGTAGATTAATTAATGCTACTGTATTTTTCACATGTATTACTGTCACAATCAAGGTTTATTTTTTATATTTTTCAACATAAATAAAGAACTTTGCATTTCTACTTGTTAAATTATAATGTTTTAGTTTCAACATTTATATTTCATGGTAAGTCTTGATTTTGTTTTCAGTATATGACCTATGATTATTGTATTGGCTCTACATCTGCTAAAGAGTTGATGAGAAGTCCTTTGAACCTGCAGAAAAGACTTTACTGAAAGTATTGGACAAGAGAGTTTCAAAAGCCCCATGGTTTGGCCCTGGAAACGTCTCATCAGGGCACATCCTCGGGTATTAACTAACAGAACAGTCAATACCACATGCACAGATAGCAAAGCCAAGCCTCCGATGCCATGTACAGTATGAGCACACAAAGGTGAAGAAACAAACAATACAGAGAAGAAAAGCATGTATCCCTGAATCATCAGACAAGGCTACACTTAAGAATTAACTTTAGGGACTGGAGAGATGGCTCAGTGGTTAAGAGCACTGGTTGCTCTTGCAGAAGACCTTGACTTCAGTTTCCAGCACCCACATGGCAGCTAATAACCATCTGAAACTCCAGTTCCAGGGAATGTTACGAACTCTTCTGACTTCCAGGCACTTATATACATAAAACAAAAATAATAAATGTTTTTAAAAAGAATTGATTTATGAGTTTCAGGCATGCTATGGCTACAGGGATACCTTGTCTCAAGAACCAATAACAACAACTAAAACAACAACAACAACAAGAGAATTAATTTTAAATGAGTTTGGATATAAGAAGACATTTAAAAGATGTCTCTCCCTTCTTTAAAAAAAATGAAAAACAGAACTACCAAATGACCCAGCAGCCTCACTCAGTATATTTCCAAAGGACATGAGCTCAGTATATTAAAGAGATAGCTGCATTATCATGTTCACTGCAGCAATATTAACAATAGCCAAGACAGGGAATCAACTCAATGTCTGCCAGTGGGTGAATGGATAAAGAAATTGTGGTAGAGGGCTGGACAGTTGGCACAGCTGTTAAAGGCTCAGGTTCACAACCAAAAAGAAACTGTGGTAGATATACAAATGGCATAGAGTACATACACAGTGCATAGTATACACACATACTATTCAGGCTTCAGAAAGTTCTGTGATCTTTTTACACAGATGCACCCGAAGGATTAGATTAAGAGAAACAAGATCGACAAAGAGAAACAAAAAGACGAATATTGCATGTTCTCACTTATATGTGGAAGCTTAAAAAGTCAACCTCATAAGAACCGAGAGAAGAATGGTGATTACCAGGGTTGGGGGAGTGGTGCCTGGGAAGCGTCAAAAAGATTCTAAAGAACATAAACTTTCAGTTAGACAGGAGGAGTAACTTCAAGACATCTGTTGTATCATGGTGACTGCTGCTGAAACATTATATTGAATACTTGAAATGGCCAAAGGAATAGATTTCTAAATGTTTCTACTGCAAATGCATATGTGTGTGTGAATTAGCACATATGTTAATTAGCTCCATTTAGCTATTTCACTATATACATATTTTAAGCTAACATGGTATATATTATAAGTATTTACAATTTTGTCAATTAAAAAAATAGAAAAATATTTCTGCATTGGCAAGTTTGCTCAGTGGGTTGTCACTTGTTGCCAAGCCTGACAACCTGAGTTCTATCCCCAGGACCCACATGGTGGAAGAAACAACCAGTTCCCATAAGTTGTCCTCTGTTTGCCACACATGTACCATGGTACACACATACCCACATACCCACACACATACATATTAAATAAATGGATGTTTTTAAAAAGGAAAAAAAAGAAAAAGCATTTCTGAAAAGTGTGTGTGTATAGTGTGTGTGTGTGTGTGTGTGTGTGTGTTTCACTTATGATGACAACATACATCCATTTCCTACTATGGATCTCAGAAAGTTTAGACACAAAAGGTTTACAAATATGGAATTAAAGTAGGATCTGAAGTAGCTTAGGCAAGGGGAAAGTAAGCCAAGGGAAAAATTGTAGCCCATTAAGAATCAAATAAGTATTATAATACCTCTGCCTGCCAGCCTCAGTTCACCCACTCGTCACTACTGAGAGTAACCACATCGTGCAAAAATCAGTATGTTAAGCATTTATGCCTTTAACTGATTGTTTGATTTCTGAAGAGATCATTTACTTTTAAAATGGGCCATACAGAGGGCTCATCTAGAAGGCAAGTAATTGGTTTAACATGTGTTTATTTGATCGATGCCAAAGGTTTTTAGAATACCAAGAATGCAAAAATATCAAGGGTTGCTGTTGCTTACTTATATTGGGTAATGAACCTAGTATTAAATATGACCCTTGAAAGTGTTCCCGCATCTTTCCTAGTCAAGGTACTTTGATGATAGAATAAATATCACTATAATCAAACATTGAAGAAACTGGGGTTTAAGTAAGGATTTCACTCTGTCAAGTAATTTTTTTCCACATATGACTTAAAATCCTCTTTGAAAGAAATACCTACTCAAAACTCTGTAGTAAACCCTAAGAAGTGGTATAGCTCTGAAACGGTGACGTTAAATCTCCACAGTCTCCGTTTCTTTCAAGTTCTCTGTTCATGACCTACCTTTTCAGTCTGAAAAGGGTAGTTACAGAAAGGAACCAAAACCTCCTACTTTGAAACTGAAAGCAACAAACCCATTCACTGATGTAATTATTTGGAACTAGAAGTGAAATTAACTATTGAAAAAAGAATCCTGACAGCTTTCCAGAATATGAAATCAGTTCTTATTAGTTTATTCATTAGAAATAACTTTTTAAAGCTAAAAGTTGCAAAACTATTTGGATTCAGAATCAAGATATCTAAATAGCCCACAAGAAATGAACCCAATCATCATCAAGATCCCATTTTGATAACAGGTGAGCCAAGTTAATCAGGAGTTAAATGTAAGGGATCCTTAAAGAGTACCAAGAGCCTTCATCACCAGCTGGATAATAAGAAAGATCTAGAATGGAGGTCCCTGTCCACTTTGGCATTGAGGTGAAAGGTCTTGGACTAGAGACAGAGCCTCCTGAACCAATCATTTTTAACTTCCCTGACCAACATCCAAATATACTTAAAAAAGAACAAGAAGGAAAAGGAGAGAAACTGTCCATTATTTTGAAATAGGATCTGAATAATTCTGTTTTTACTCTTTATATAAAAAATGAATAGTCATCATCTTACTAAAATAAAATTCATGAAAACAGGAGCCATATCTAACTTGATGACTATTTCATCCCCAGTATGTGTGTGGCTTCATAGTTCTGGATATTCTGTTTTGTTGCTTCTGTCTTGCTGCCACTATCCAAACATGCTTCCCATTTTGAGGGAACTTACTAATATGTACACTACCAGGGGGAACCCAGTGCCCCTTTCCACTCTCCAGGAGCTAGGGCTCTACTATGTGCAACTAGGAGAGCCCCACCACCAACTAGCTCTTGTAAAGGTGGCATAAAATTTAAGGGCTGACATGGAAGTTAGTCAGTGGCAACAACAGAGACATGGCATCAGGGGAGGCTTACTAATCAACCTATGGTAGGGCATGACCCTGATTCTCTTCTGTGCTTTGTTCTCCTGTGGCTGGGTTTCCTTTCACTTCTGTAAGCAATCTAGTTTACTCCATGGAAGTCCTTTCCCTCTTAAGTCAATGTAAGGCAGCTTCTGTGACTTGCAACCAAAACCAGTAACAGGCTTGTAATAGACACTCAAATATTTCTTAAGTGAAACAATAGACTAATGGATCAACTGTTTATTATAATTTTGTGTTAAACACTACAATATCCAATCCCCCATATCCTACATTTTACACCTATTCCATTTACACTTCAGTTACCATAGTTAACAAATACAAGTTCTTTCTATGATTCAATTTTTTAAGCTTTTAAAACATCTTAAACTAGGCGTAGATATTACTTCCAAAAGTATTCTAAGAAATGTTATAGTGTTGACTCCCAGTGTGAGTGGTACCAGTTAAGTAATAAGGAAACAAGAAAGGAGAGAGAGAGAGAGAGAGAGATCTGTCCTATGAATTCTTACACACCTACCTGTACACACACACAGAGAGAGAGAGAGAGAGAGAGAGAGAGAGAGAGAGAGAGAGAAGCTTAGACTATACCTGAGGAGTTAAAATCAGGAGGTATTACACATTTTTTTTAAGTTAAATATTTTCCCAAAGAAATTACAGGTAAACATTTTAAATTCGTCTAGGGGACATCCAAGGATGTCACTATGTGCTAAGTGTGTGGAAGGTGGAGAATGGGAAGGAAAGAAGAGGAGGGCTAAAGGGAGGGTGAAGAGACATAGAAAAGAAGAAGGAAATCCAGAAATGATAACCTTTAAATATGAGCTGGCATCCACTAAGTACACTGAGGTGGAAATAGTTTGGTAACTTAGGGAAGAGCTTCTTAAAAAAGCAAAGAGCATATCTCTCCAAACACACACACACACACACACACACACACACACTACATACCACAGACACACACCTGCTTTAATCATATGGCTCTATCAAACCAGGAGAGATCACTTGCTTGGTCTATAATCCTTAAAAATGTGTTCACCTATCCCACCTCCACCTCCACTCAGCCATAACTGACTCCTTGTCTCCCCAAAACCTTAAACAGGAAATTTCACAAACTTTCCACATTTATCTCTACAAATGGTGCTTCAAATTTTGATGTTTCATAATTGCCCTAAAAAATCTGTCTTTTTACCAAGTTATGATGGTCAGGTAAACATAGTACATCTTGCTTGCTTTCTGTGAATACAAAACTCCAAAGCTTGGTCTACCCAAAACTGCAAGAAAAAAAAGAAAAGATTATAAATCTATTGAACCATCTCAAGTTAAGCACAAACGGAAAGGCTATCTTGTGTGCAGAGACCTAAACTCCATCCACCCAGTGGATTATGTGGCCAGCGATTTAGTGAGACGTCCCCCCACCCCTACTCTCTGCTCTGGGTATCTGATCTCCCGGGAGGAGTCAGTACTCAATCCTTTCCATATAAAGAGTGAGGAACACATTTCACAAAAGAAGATCGTTAATACTTAAGAGTAGTTTTAAGAAGAGTGAAAAAAATATGACACACAAGCTGAAGCACTTTAAATCTTGGATGCTTTTATTCAGCAGAAGCTCCGTAATTCCTAGATTTTTTTTTTTATAAAATGGACTATAAAAATAATTTCAAATTGTAATGAAAACCCATATGGCTCTCAGTGGACCAATGAAGAGACAGAAAACATATACTGCTTCAAGGCCTTTTCTGATACAGATACGAAAGAGAAAGGCGTCGGGCCAGGGGGTCCATTTTCTATCAATTATCAGCTCTAACTACACTGGCTTCATTAGCATGCATTGACCACGTAACCGCACTCCTTCTGGTTCTCAGGACGTGTAGATATTCCTAACTCCTCCGACAAACATTCCTCACTGGCCCTGGGATGGCGAGGAACCGGCCACCCACTGCCCTGCGACTCCCCAGACACCAGTACTTGTTGCTCCGAGGCCCATTCTTGTGCGCCCTGCGCTTCGGGAGCGCGGCGGGTGCGGAGAGCCGGAAGCGCCCTTGGCCGCCAGCGCTTCCTCCAGGGAACCCAGTGTGCGTCCCGGGGCGCTTCCCGGAAGGCGTCGGTGGGGACAGCACCCTCCTGCCTCGGGCTTCGGTGACCCGGCGCCCCGGCTTGTAGAGAGCAGGCCGGACAGGGAGCCAGGCCTGCGGCCCTCGTGCGCCCGCCTCGGTCTGCTCGGCGCTGCAACCCGGGAGGCCTGCCGCTGAGGTCGCCGGGTCGAGGGCACTCGAGGGCCGGGCGACTCCCCTCCCTTCCCCGCGGCCTCCCCACCCCCAACTCGGGCCTAGAATCAATAGTGGCTGCTGATTTTTCACGACAATTGCAGCTGTCTGATTCATCAGTGAATAATTAAATCAGAGGCAGCCAGGCCTGCCTGGCGTCCGAGACTAGGGGTCCCCTCCTAGATTCCGTCCAACAGGGGGGTCGGCGGGAAGCAGGGAGGGCGGCCGAAGGCCAGGCCTCACCCTGCGCCGGGGCTGGCAGAGAGGCCTAGCCCGGGTGCGCCTCTGGAAGTGGACGGGAGACAGACCCAGGTGTGGGGAGAGGCCTGGCGCTGGCGAAGGTGCAGCGCAGCCAGGCGCTCCGCGGAGGCTCTGCGGGCTCAGCCAGGCTGCAGGGCCAACAGCCACACTCGGGTGCCTCACGTGGGGCTGAGGTTGCGTTCTGTGCAGACACCCTTCTCCCGCAGACTTTTCGAAGGGAGCGAAATCCACCTTCCGAAGGCAATTTGCTTTTGAGGAAGATAGAAGCGCCTAGAAACCACATTGATTTAGACATCAATCCTGGCTAGCTCCCTCCTCCCTGCTGGCGGGGCCTCGCCGCCCCTTCCGGGGAAAGACACTCTCCGCCCAGGACCAAGGGACTGGCAGGCCAGGCGAGCCGAACTGCTCGGCTGCAGGCCCCTGCGCGGGGTCCACGGCTTGCTCTGTGGACCGCATAACCTGCACAGCAGCCCCCCACGGTCTCCAGCCCACCCCTAGGGCCTCCACTTCCCCCCGCACCTGCACCCACGGTCTCCACGTCCAGCCCGCACCGTGGTCTGCACACCAGCCCCTACAGCCTTGATGCCCACCCCTCGTGCCTTCAACTCACCCCACGCGTCCTCCAACCACCCTTCCAGTTTCGAGGCCAGCACCTGAGGACTCCACGTCCAGCCCCAATAGTACCAGCGCTCTCTCCTAAGTCCCCACCAGGATGTGGGGCCTCAATGCCCGCACCCCGAAGGCCTCTACCCACCCTATGGCCGCCACATCCAAACCCACCGCCTCGATGCCTCCCTCCACAGCCTCCAGCCCACTCCCCAGACCTCCACACACCCGCTGGGTTCTACCAGTCGGCCCGGCGCACATCAGTGTTCCACAATGCAAATGTCACTTCTTTGGGGCCAACGGATCTCCGGGGCCCTCCAGTCCCCACCGCCGCCGCCCAGCTCACCCATCCCGGGGTCCGGAGGTCCTCGGAGCTTGGGTACCTCCCGGCAGCCCATAGAGGCAAGAGCTAGTTCCCAGGGAAAGACCCGCTTCTGAAATGACTCAATCCCCACAGTACCTCCAACCCCCACGACCCACTGATCTTGCTTTCTTCTACTCCCTTGCAAGTAAAACAATTCAGAATTCGTAAAGTAACATCGAGGCCCTTTTGAATTCATAAAGTGTTCCTAAAACAATGTTTAGGTGCTTTTAATCGTGGTACTCGGAAAGATCAACTCCAATTCAGTTAATTACTTTTTTTTGAAAGCTGATAGTCGAAAAACCTAAAAAATATATGCGATTTTAATAAATTGATCTAATTCACATATTTTTATAATCAAAGTTTGTTAGTTTTCAGCTAACAATAGCTTTTTAAATCGAAAATTCTATTTCTCAACTTTAAATTCTAGCCAGAATCTAAAATACTCTGTTAATAATTTTTTCCACAATTAAAAGCTACACACTTGAAAGAGCTTTTAAACTCTCGATTTTACTGAGACAGTACTAGGTATTCGTAGTAATGCCTAAACAATATTAAGTCCTCAATTAAAACTGTTATTTCTAGAGCAAATAAATGGCAATTTTTAGAGAGCAATAAATAAAAAGTGACGCCCGTGCTTCTGTCTCCCGGTAACTTGAAAACAGCTCCACTTTAAAGGAGCTAAATTTGTCCTTTTTACAACCAACTGCAACTTTTGCCTTCCTTTGGAAAAGATAACAAAAAGATTTCACACACAACTTGACCTGAACAAAGGGACCTCACGCCAGTTCTTTTGTAAGATGACAACTGAAAAAGAGGAAAACTTTATTTTAAGCATACTTCAGTGGTACTGCTGGTAACCTTCTTTAAAGAGAAAGTGCAACAGCGGTTGTGCACAATTTAGAAATCGTGGCCATGGAACTAAGGGAGAGGAAAATAATCCCGAGAAAGGAACTGAAAGTCCCGGAGGGGAAAATTCGGCTTCAGTATCAGCCTAATAAGTTGTTCTTTAAAAGTACAAGGTGATTTTTAGAGAAATAGAACCGTTCTCGGGAAAGAACATGCTCCTCCCTCTCCCAAAGAAGCCTTCCAGTATTTACCCATTCGAATCCTCAACTTTCTCATTCACTTTTTTAGCATTACATTTCCTAGCAGAGAGAAAACGGTTTCTCCAAGCAGCCGCTGCAATATTGGCAGCCCTGAAAACAAATGTAAAAAACTAGTCTGGGCTCCAAAACCGACCAGGAAAAGATGTGGGCTCGAATTCTCGGCAGGGAAGGGTCCCTAGATGCGGGTACGGTCTGTCCAGATCAGAGGTTCGGCCACCCACTGCTTCTCCAACAACTCCAGCACGGAAAATTGGGCTAGTAGGAAGAGGTGAGGAAAGGAGGGGAGAGGAGGGGAAGGGACAGGAAGGTGGGGCAGGGGAGCGGAGAGGAGAGAGGAGGAGGAGGGGGGAGAACAAGGAGAGGAAGGAGGGAAGGAAGGAAGGAGTAGGAAGGAAGGAAGGAGTAGGAAAAGAGAAAGAGGAGGAGAGAAGAGAAAAAGGTATAGAGTCTACAAACTCTAGCAGTCCCCAATTCACGGGAATAGAGGACAAGCAAAGTCACCCTCAAACCTAGTCCCTGGCTTTCTGCAAAACTAAGCAGGTGGACACATGGAGCTGACTGTGACTTTGGCTGTCTCTGCAGACTGGCAGTCCCTGGAAGCAGATGCCAACATTCTTTGGGGTGGCAGCTCCCCCTCCTTGAACACTCAAGCGGACTCTCTGTGTCCAGACCATGGAGGGAAGGGCCTCTCTCTCTCTCTCTCTCTCTCTCTCTCTCTCTCTCTCTCTCCCTCCCTCCCTCCCCCCTCCTCCCTCTTTCTCTCTCTCAACCCAAGTCACCACCATCTTATAATCCAAAGGCTGGCAAAGCTTTCCCTGGATGTTCAGGAGCCCAACAGAAGGGAGGAAAGGACTAACCTCCAGCTCTCTTAATCCCTGAGCAAAGTGTCTTTTGCCAGCAGTATAGTTGGGGACAATCACCTGCTAACCTGGAGTTTGGGAGCTTAATACCAAGGACAGTAAGGACAAAGGAGCTTTTTTTTTTTTTTTTTTGGGGTTTATTTTACCTCAAAAAAATTAAAAAAAAAAAAAAATTTTTTTTTTTTAATTTCCTTGATCCAGCAGGAAATTTGGAAAAGTGTCAGTAAATTTCTGTGAGGAGAGGCTGGGGGTCTTGGGCTGGGCTTCTTCTCCTTTAGTTTTAGTTTTCTTCTCCCTGTGTTCAACCAGCCTGAGCTTTCAAACAGAAGAAAATTGAAGCTAATGGAGATATCAAACAGAGCCACAATTCCGAAGGCTCTCTCTCTACCACAAACACCCACCGTGCATCTCCACGTGTAATCACAGACACTTGCCGGGTCTTCTTTACGAGGGACTCCTAGAAAAGCAAAGAAAATTCTCCATCGTCAGAAGGAAGCCCCTATTATCACTACTATTATTTGTGTATAGCAACATAAGAATTTATTTCTCGTCTTAAAATTCCCCCACAATATTGAAACAGCATTTGTTGTCCAGTTCATACAATCGCTTGAGGCCTTTCTGGAAAACCATTACCATTCAATGGCTAGAAAATTGCTCTCCTTCCTTAAAAAAAAAAAAAAAAAAAAAAAAAAAAAAAAAAAAGCCAGCAGCAGCAGCAGCAGCCCCTACACGTCGACAACAAAAACTTTCTCCTGCATAATCCTCGATCGCACAATGACAAAGAAATGATATTGACTTACCCCCAAATGGATGATGTGTTTGATAAGGGGGGCACTTTTTTTGAAGATTTCTGTCCGGGAGCTACACAGACAGCTGCAATTCATGGGCGACGCTGATTGCCAGAAAGGCTATGGATTGGCATGGGGTCTGCAGCTCACAGACCCTGATCAATACCCCTACACTCACACGCCAGATGGTTTGGGGAAGGACAAAAATAAAATAGTCCAAAACAGCCCACTATTATGTCTTTTTTTTTTTAACTGCTCTGATAAACCTAGCTGTAGCACAAATATGTTATGACCAACACAAAACCTGAAGCAATTCTGAACATTTTGGTGGAAATGAGCAGTCCTATGCCTCTCAACTGAGGCTGTGGTTACTGTTTTCTTAGAAAAACAAAGCTGTTGGTACCTTATCCAGATTGCATTGACTTGGGGTCTGTTTATTTTTTTCGTGCATAATTTATAGGGTTCCTCTTTTAATTGGATCTGTCTCCAATTTTAATGTGAAAAATACAAATGAAAAACTGATAGTAAATATTTTCAGTGTTCTCGGGCAATCTCTAACTTAAGCTCAGATTTTTTTTTTCTTCTACAGTGCAGTAACCAGTATTTGTTGTCAAAGCTACATGTTATTTACATGTTTCTTTGAATTCATTTAAGTTTTTGATTTTCAAGACTATCTAACCGGAAGATGTGATACTCTAAGAAGTACATCTACTGGTCCTGATAAAATGCTTGGTACAGTTGCCCAGATTCTAATAGTCAGAAATTGGCTGTTAAGCATCACATTTCTATAGACTATTTGAGAATCAAATGCTGGTGAAGGGAGAAGACAACCAGAGTATAACTTCAAATTAAAAGACAAAATGGTCAGCGATAGAACTTGTTAAGATTAGTGTTAAACAAGGAACAATTTTTACAGAGCTACTCTTCCTTTTATTTTGTTAAAGAAATAATGAGAAACACCAAAGTATTTCAAAACATATTTTTAAATCTCATTAGTATTGCTAACGTTAAAATTATCTTGAAGTAGAAAATAAGTATTTTCCCTTTATAGAGAGGAAGGAAAGGGGGCATCCAAAACCTAAATCAGTAAAAATTAGGGTACTGACTGAAGAAGCACTTTCATTTTCCTTTTGAATGGGCTCTGAGTTTAGACATAAAACCTCAGCCACCATTAGAAAAACATCATGAAAAATCTGCTTTAATTTAACCCAATGAAATTATATACAAAGAAACCAATGCGATTTCATGATTTCCCTGAGATCGCCAATATTGATCGAGGTGGGGGGGGTTCGGCTGGAGAAGGGGGAGGAGGGAGACAGGGAGGGAGGAAGGAAGGAAGCTAGGCAGGGAGAAAATGCAACTCACCTTTCTGCTCCCAGGCACATTGAAATGCAATTCCCTGGAGCAGATTTATCTTGGTGGCCTGGTAAATGAGTTTATCATTTTGAAAAATTATTTAAATGGAAATTTATATACTTAGGTGTCTAGAAGCAGGACCAGCCTGGGTGCACTGGTCACTACTTGAGCTTGAAGTCCAGGGAAGGCAAAGGAAAGCACTAATGGATGTACCCCCTCCCAGCCCTGCTCTTCCTAGTCCTTCTGGGTCCTGTCACTGAGCCCTAGGAGACCAAAGCAGGTTGCTCTCTGGAGAACTTTTGTTTGACAAGG
Source organism: Nannospalax galili (assembly GCF_000622305.1). Taxonomy (NCBI): domain Eukaryota; kingdom Metazoa; phylum Chordata; class Mammalia; order Rodentia; family Spalacidae; genus Nannospalax; species Nannospalax galili. The sequence continues at coordinate 1,727,736 of NW_008357638.1, read as the reverse complement.
TGTGTATTTCAAATATTAGCTGGCTCAAATGGCCTCATGTCCAACCGCCATATAGATGAAGTAGTGGAAAGAGATACGGTAGCAGGAGACAAAAGGAGAAGAAGCTAGAGGAACAGAAAACTGAGTTGTTATTACCTGTCTTTTGTGTCACTAAAGACTTGAGCAGTCAGAAAACTAGGTCTGGCAAAGACTGGGATGTGCTGCTTTCTTAACCAAGCTTTGTTGTCACAGAAAATGCTATTTGAAAGAATAACTGGCCATATATTGGCCAGAGCTCAATCAACTTGATCTATGAATAGCATCACTGTACATGAGAGAGGCAGCGGTAGCTAGAAGAGAGTGGACGGCAGCAGAAAAGGTCAACTGACTAAGAACTGTTTTCCAAATGAATTAAAGCCTTTCTCTAGACCCACGAAGACACATACAGTATTCTGGACTGTCTGTTTTCTTACCAAGTTTTCTCTAACAGCTGGAAGTAGTTGGAGGGGGCTGCCTTAAGAAGGCCCCCTGCTCTGCTTTTGACAGCTGATCAAAAGAAAATAGGTCACGCTTCTCAAACTTATGTCCACCCTGTCCTTAATTACTGTCTCTTTAAACAAAGGCAACATCTGCGCAACCTCAGCTAGCTTGAATCTTCCGAGGCAAACAGGGCGCAACCTGCTTTGGAAGAATCTGTTACTTTTAAAGCTTTCAATGCCGGGTGTTGGCCTCTCCGGCTGACTTCAACCATCCCTCCACTCCCTCACCCGCCGCGGAAATCACCAGCTCGTCTACTCCCACCTCCCGACTTAGGGTTGTCAAACAACGGAAATTCTAGGAAGACGAAGGTGCGCTTTTTAAAGCAACAGCTTTCCAGATTGTTCTCCAGCGGAGTCCGCTGAGTCCCGAAACAAGATTTGAATATGCAGATGTCAGCCGGGCCCTACCCACCGAGGAAACCGGGGACTTTCCTCGCAGGGATTTGAGAACGCTGTGGTGTGTGTGTGTGTGTGTGTGTGTGTGTGTGTGTGTGTAGAGAAAAGGTCCGTCGGTGCTGTCCCGGCTAGTTTGCATACTCCTTGCCCCCAGAAGAAGTTTGCTGGGCTGTGAGCACCGCCAACCATCACACAGGCACCCCATCCCAAGAGTTCACTCTCTCCCTTTGCTCCCAGTTCTGTGAAGGAGTAAGCATTTGGTCACCTTGAAACCGCAGCTCCTAGAATTCTAGTTTTGTTCTGCAACGTAGCAGGGCTCTTCTGAAGCCTCATAACTGGGAGATTTATGGGCTTGCTGAGTAATTAAATGATGTTATTGTGTTAACTTTGCATGCATTACAGCAGCTCGCGCCGCCCGTGTGAACCTTCGACCAGCGGCGCAGCTCTCCGGAGTGGCTTTCCGCGGTAGATTACGCTCGCCCCAGTCTCGGGAATTTACCATGCATTAGAATACATTAGCGCCTGCATTTTAAAAGCCAGACCGCTGGCTGCCGGCTAGGGGCTCTCGGGAAGTGGCTTGCTGGGAGACACGCGTTTGTTTTTACAGCCGCACAGGCTTACTATCGAGAAGAAAAGCTATGAGGTGGTGAACTGAAGCAATGCTCCTCAGCCCAGATCGCAGCTGCCCAGGAGGGACAGAGCAGAAAGCCGCATCTCTCACATAATCTTTCTCGGTCGCCCGCACTCTAGCCTCTTTCTCTCTCCCCAGCACCCCCCTTCTCCTCCCTCCCTTTCGTTGATGCTTGATTCCTGGCGCAAAGGAGTCGGGGGGTGGGGGTGGAATTAAAAAAGACACCGAGCTGTCAGCCAAACATGAAACGTGCGGCCCCGCCCCTCCACATCTATTGGTAGCTGTTCCGAGAAGTCCCGCCCTCCACGGTAGCCACTACGGTGGATTGGCTGCGTCTGTTGCCCATCGGGCAGGGCCCCGCCCCGGGTCCGGGAGGGTAGGTTGCCTGCTCCGGCAAGCGGCAGAGCCCTTCTGGACAGCTCCCGCTCACCCAAACAGAAGACGTCGGCGCCGGAGCGGGCTCGGACATGGCGAGGCAGCGCGCCGGCCCGAGCGGCGGGGCCCGGTGATCCCTCCCTCCTTCCCCGCCCCTCCCTCTCCCTTACGCACGCCCCGTCCGCCCCCACCCC
>NW_008357638.1:1688128-1725215 GCF_000622305.1 Nannospalax galili | reverse complement strand
ACCGCGGCGGCGGCAGCGGCGGCGGCGTCGCGCTCGGCCATGGTCACCAGCATGGCCTCGATCCTGGACGGCGGCGACTATCGGCCCGAGCTCTCCATCCCGTTGCACCACGCTATGAGTATGTCCTGCGACTCGTCCCCTCCCGGCATGGGCATGACCAACACCTATACGACGCTGACGCCGCTCCAGCCGCTGCCACCCATCTCCACCGTCTCAGACAAGTTCCACCACCCGCACCCTCACCACCACCCTCACCACCACCACCACCACCACCACCAGCGTCTGTCGGGCAACGTCAGTGGCAGCTTCACCCTCATGCGCGATGAGCGCGGGCTCCCGACCATGAATAACCTTTACAGTCCTTATAAGGAGATGCCTGGCATGAGCCAGAGCCTGTCTCCTCTGGCTGCCACGCCGCTGGGCAACGGGCTGGGTGGCCTCCACAATGCTCAGCAGAGCCTGCCCAACTACGGTCCGCCGGGCCACGACAAAATGCTAAGCCCCAACTTCGACGCGCACCACACTGCCATGCTGACCCGCGGTGAGCAACACCTGTCCCGAGGCCTGGGTACCCCGCCTGCAGCCATGATGTCGCACCTCAATGGTCTGCATCACCCGGGCCACACTCAGTCCCATGGGCCAGTGCTGGCTCCTAGCCGTGAGAGGCCCCCGTCGTCCTCCTCGGGCTCGCAGGTGGCCACGTCGGGGCAACTGGAGGAGATCAACACCAAAGAGGTGGCCCAGCGCATCACCGCCGAGCTGAAGCGGTACAGCATCCCACAGGCGATCTTCGCACAGAGGGTGCTATGCCGGTCTCAGGGGACTCTCTCCGACCTGCTCCGGAATCCCAAACCGTGGAGTAAACTCAAATCTGGCAGGGAGACCTTCCGCAGGATGTGGAAGTGGCTGCAGGAGCCCGAGTTCCAGCGCATGTCAGCCCTACGCCTGGCAGGTAAGCCCGGGGGGCAACCAGCGACTAGGCCTCTGGGGAGAGAGACTGCTGTATGCTGTGGGACCTGTCTGCAGCACCTCACTAGGGTCTCTTGGTTCTGCCCCCTCTCCGCTTTACACTTCCCCTTTCTTCTCTTTCCCTTTCTTCGATTTCTACTTTCCTTATATCTTTCCTCCCTTTCTTTTTACTTTACTTCCTCTCTCGCTCCTTGTCTGTGAGTTTTCATTGAACACTCCTCTATCCCCCAATTTCAAGTGGCCTCCTCTCGGGATGCCAGCTTCTGCGCACTCTCTCACACCTTCCCCTGTAGTGGGAGACGGGATGGAGACTTTCGGTGTCCCCCTCGGAGTTCTCAGTTTCCCCGGCTCACAGAAACCAGGAACTGCCCTTAGTCAAAACCTATGCACTTAAACTCTTAAGACAACACATTTCCTTTTTCCTGGCTGCCTAGTCTCCCTAAGTGGACACTGTTGAGGGGCTTTGCTCGAAGGGAGAGAGACTTCTTCATTCCCCTCCTACCCACCAAAGCAGGCAAACTTCTTTGGTAGCTGGCAGGAGGTACACGCTTGCGGCGCCGGAACTGGCGGCCGGGGGACAACACCGCTTCCAGAGCCCAACCGCGACTCTGGTGTTAATGCAAGGACTTGGCGACCCACCGAAAGAGCCGGGTCTGGCCAGCTCCAGTGTCACTGTTAACAGGAAAGAAAGAGTGCAAAGACGCAGGCTAGGTCTGTTACATTCAGGGCTTTGGGGAAAGGAGCGAGGAGACAGTGGAAAGCGCCCTGCCTCACTCGCCTGCAGCCCTTGATCGGCTGCCAGAGATTTGCTAGGATTTTCTGAGGTTTGCCAGGACTCGGAGAGAGGGTAGGAGCTCGCGGAAAGAGGTGCTGAGAAATTAAGATCCGGGTTAGTTAATACTCCGGGCCGCCGGCTGTAAGCTCCGCCTTTGCATTAAGCGGGCGCTGATTGTGCGCCTGGCAGGGTGGCGGGGAGGGCTGGCAGCCCGCCGCAGGGGACAGCCAACGCGCGGGTTACATTGTTCTGAAGCGGGCTCTGCTCTTTGTGCCTCCTCTAGTGGCCGAGCCGCGAGGTACAGCCCTCTATTGTTCTAGGAACACAGAACCCTCCCGTGTGAGCGGCGGGTGCAAGAGTGAAAGACGCAGCAGAGGCTGCGGCTGACACACAGTTGCGCGCTTTTGTGCGCGCAGACCTCGCGCGGTGCGCGTGGCCACTGCTCTGCCCTCAGGACTGAACCGCGGACCCGGAGAGGCAAGGTCGCCAGACCCCCAGCTGGTGAGGACACACAATACCCAGCTGCACGCCTGGATGGGCGGCTTCTCTTGACTGGGTCGCGGGGCAACTCGCAGAATTGAGCTGCACTCCAGGAGAACACTTCTTGGTGGCCTTGATTTGCATAATGCCGTTATTGGGATGCGCATGGTTCTGAATCCGGCGCGCACTAACGCTCTGGATCTGCTAGCTCGGTCCTCCACTCGGGTTCCCCAAGACTTTGCCCACACCGCTGTACCCGGCTTGTGGGGTGCATTGTACACACTCCCGGCAGGGTCAGGAGATGTGACAGGTGGTGTGTTCACTGCTCTTGGGGAGGCGGTCTTACCACCCTGACAGTCCCCTCCTTTGCCCACTGTTGAGGGATTTTGATCTCCACTCAGTAACTTCCCCTGCCAACGTAAAAAGGTAAAAAATAAAAATGAAAAATAAATAAATAATAAATAAATGAACAATAGGCTTCCCTCAAAATCAGTGGGCTCGGGATACTTTTGAATAGATTTAGAAGTCTATTTTATCTTTATGCCTTTAGTTTACTCTGCATCCTCTCCTATAGTTTCCTAGGATTTGTTCTTGGTCCTGGCAAATATAAAGCAGTGAGGAGAGGGGGCATGAGGAATAAGCTGGAGGCCCCGTGACAATTCTTTACTGCACCTCTTTGTTTTAGAACACCCCCCTCCCCCCACACACACACATCACTCCGTGAAGAAGGCCCTCTTAAGAGAGCTCCAGCACTGGCTGGCTTCCTGCGCAAGGGGGCCAGAAGGAACTTGGCGGCTGCTCTTGGGGGTACACTAAGGCAGGATGTAAGCAATTCTACTTTTGTCGGTCTCGGAGCGCTGCCGCCCCCTCACGCCGGTCGTGCAAAGGACACGGCTATTTAAAAACACGAGTCTTCTGCCTATGCAGATCCTAAGGTAATGCTTCACCTATGCTACTTCGTTGAGCTTTTACAAGAGCGGGTGAAGAACGGTGTGGTACCTGGGGTCCTCAGACCCACCCCACCCCCGGGAGAATTGCGGGGTGACTCCCGGGACAGGCCTTGAGACCACAGCCCACACTTAAGGATTTTCCGCAGGAATGCCAAAGCTGCGGGACTGAAGACGGAAAGGCTCCTTCCTAGTAAAGAGCGGGAAAGTGCGACTGAGGACTCGGCTTTACTCAGGCATTCAAATGTAACCGTCTGTTTTATTACCCTAGGTTGAAAAGGGACAAGAGCTTTAGCCTTTTTATCTGACCATTTTATCAGCAACTACAAGTGTGTTGAGTGGTTATTATTACATGGGAGGCTTTTCAGTTTGGGGTCAGTAGATCAGTCTCTTCAGACACTGATGCAGAAGCTGGGACAAGTAAATAGGGTATTATGTGCTCAGTAGAGTAGGGGACTGAAGCACACGGAGAAGAAAAGGGAGGCCTTCCGGGCGAGAATGTTGATCAATTGAAATCCCTGCTGGAAAACAGCAGGGGACCCAGGCCTTTGGGAACCCGAGGTTAAGCCAGCCAGTGGCTCCCCAGGTGGCCACCCCACTCCCAGTCCTGCGCATCTCCGCGGTTTGGAGACCCCTCTTGCCACCTATTTCTCCCTCCCTCCCCTTTTTTCTCATTTTCAACCCGTCTAAGCCCAGCCAGAGGCCCTAGAGAACAGGGATCCTAGGGTCTCTGAGTTAAAACCTTAGGTTTGGCCACAGCCCTCACGCTCCACCTTTGGCAAGTATGCCCAGTTGCCTGGAAGACTGGGCATTCCTGCCTGCCTCCTATGCCCCGTCCTGAAGCTCTCCTCACTGCTTGTGCAGCTAAGTTCCAGAGACACTGAAGAGGAGGCAGGAGGACATTGGCAAAATTTAACGTTGTTTCAACATTAGATGTCAGAGAAAGAAACTCTAACCGCACACGGGGTTGCAACTGCCGAATAGGCTGGGATTGGCGGGGGGGTGCGGGGGGGGGGGTTCCCAGGTCAGATTCCGAAAGGCGGAATCTATGTTGAATTTTCTTTTTACGTTAGCAAAAGGACAAACTCATGCAGTTTTGAGCACATGCTTTCCCAGGTCTTAAGCCCGGTGGGCCTCTACACCAAACACAAACACGAACACGAAGGGACTGCGAGAACTCAGGCTAAACCCTGAACTGGGCAAGGCGCCGGGCTGAGGAAAATCCAGGCCTAGCTACGGTTTTTTCCGACGGCGGAAAACTGAGCTCAGCTGTGATTATTTTCGCTCTGGAGGTTTCTGACACCCAGGAGGCGGAATCGGCCGGTGGTCCGCTCACAACTAACCTCCCGGCCCAACTGCGCAAAGACGCACAGCCTTCAGTCAGGCTGGATCCAGCGCAGTTATGGTAGTCGAAGACACTTCGTTAACCTAGATGTCGGCTGACCCACTGGCCGCCCGCCACAGTGGTATCGCCCATGTGCAGCACCGCGGCTCCTTTCGAGGCAATGGTGCTTGCGTGTGGTCTGCTGCCCTAAGGTACTTAGATGATGCGGGGCACACGTCTGCTAGACGTTGAACACGTCGGTTCAAGAAAGACCTCCTCCTTAGCGCTCCCCTATTCCCCATCCCTTCGGCCCCTCCACCCGGCTTTGCAGGCTCCCGGCCCTGCCTGCCACTTCCCGAGCCTTAGTTCGGGATCCGAGCCGACGAGGCCAAACACAGCCCACATCGGTACGGAACCGACTGTTAGCTGGCTGGCTGATCAGATTAATAACTGAAAACCTCACTGCCGGTCTGTGTGCGCTTCAAGTCCCTAGTGCCGGAAGGATGCCTTCCTAACACAGACCAGGGTGGGCGGGAGTGCGCAGAGGAGGCGGGACAGGAGGGAGCCGAGTGAACCCGAGCTCCAGAAGAATCCCAGGCCGCCGGAAGCCCTGGATGCGAGAGGCCACTCATTTATTTTTATTCCAGGCTTTCCACCGTGTGGTTATGTCACTTTCTCAAACAAATGTGTATATGGAGGGAGATCGATGCTGATAATGTTTAGAAGATTAAAAGAGCATTAATGCTGGCAACAATAACGTAAACGTGTGGACCCAGATTTCATTGATCTGGAACTTGATCCAGCGCATTTCCAGTAAGTCGGACCGCGGCGCGCTCTTCCCAGCAGAGCGCTCGCCAGCGCCCAGGCTCCCTGACGCTCCCCCGCGCCGCTTCGCCAGCCTAGGGGTAGGTTCTCGGGTCAGACCACAACTCCTCCCCCGAGCAGCTGGAGCCAGATCCTGTCTCACCAGGGTCCCTTTCTCTCTCTCTCTCTCTCTCTCTCTCTCTCTCTCTCTCTGCCTTTTTCCTTCCCCCGTGATCGCGCACGCTGTGCTCTCTGTGAGCTCGACGGTCCCAGGGGTGACTCTGTATGAACGCAAGGCACAGAACTGCGCCCCCAATCCTCCCAGCCTTCCTGTCCTTGACTGTCATCTTTGGATCGCTGTGGCCCCGCACTTGGTCCAATAGTATTCTGACCAATTCTCTTTTCTTTTGAATTGAAAGCGTCCTGGAAAGCCCCGTTAGTTTCGAAATTTGGTATCGATTCAGTTTGGAAATAACGTGTCGAAAGCTGTCTCTGTGAACTTCACACCTTAATGATTCCAGTATGCCCCATTCTTACAGTACCCTTTTTAGACTCTGCACTGTCGCTGTAGTTGGGCACTTAAACCCAACCTCGGCAACAAAAGCTTGGGCTTCGTCACTCAGAATGGCCTGTTCTACACTGGGCTAATTGAGTCAACTGTGGAAGAATCTTGTCTCCTAACTTAATACGACAAGGACCATAGGAAAGGCAGATGGGGAAACACCCCATCCCCTCCTGTTCCATCAGGCTCTGTGGCCAGGCTCCAAGCTCAAGACCAGGCTCTCAAACCTGTCCTGAAAGGGGAGGAGGTTTCCTCTCAGTTTCCCATATCCCCTAGAAAAGAAAAATATTAAGCTCTTCCTTCCTGCCTAAGGGTGATATGACTGCACTCTGCTAACCCCTCTCCTTGCCAAATGGTGACGTATTCTTCCAGCAGCATTGAGATATAAGAAAACTTATTTTTCCTTCAAGAGAAAGTCTCAGACTAGATGGAAAGGGATATTTTCCTACTTTTCCCAAGAAAAATGAGAAAACACAAAGAAAAGGGAGAGAAATATAAATCTATGCACTACTTTGAGATGCAGTAAAGGATATTCCTACCAGTAGCTCCCCCCCCCCAATAAGGACCCTCTATAGGCCACCTTAGTTCTTAGTCACAAAGTGCCCTACTCTCTAAAAGTCATGTAAGTTAGGTCAGGTGCCCCAATATACTGAGGAACATGGGTGTTTTTCTTTCCTTGTGAAAGGCTCACTAACCACAAGCCAGGCATGAAAGAGCTAAGTAGGCCTTTGTTGAGTGGGATTTTATACTGTCCCCACCCTGTTTAGAATCTAGAAACAACAGGATTCCTGCTGAAATATGGGAGTAGGGTGAGAAGTAAATGGAGTGTCCCACATTTTCTTTGTCCTCATAATGTCTTAGCAACAGCTCCGCTCTCCTCTTGAGCCAGATCTGTCCAGGGGCCACAAGACTCTGGGCCAGCTTTCCAGGATTTCACTTTATGATCACTTCTGGGAGTAAAAACACTCTGTTCAGCTTCTTTGGCCTTAAAACACCCATTTGTACAGGAGCCTGAAGGAACAGTGGAGCAGAGCCCTTGGGAAGAAAGTACTGTGCCCCAGGGCATGGCTAGTGGCTGGAGTTGGCAGAAGCTGTCTTTGTAAAAAGGGGATCCCCAGAGGAATGAAAACCTCAAAGGAAAAGCAGAGATTTGGTTTCTGGGTCCTTGCCAAAGGAAGAGAAATAAGGAGGGCACAAATAGAAATAATTGCCTGGATCAATGGCCCTGGGGGAGAGGATGAAATGGGGGTAACATGGGCCTTAAGATACTACTAACGTGGAAGAAAGTCACATCCTTCAGGGGATAACTCTTCTTCATGGAATAAGCACATCAAGAAAAAGTATTGTGTGGTCATTTATGCTGCCTGGTGTGGAGCCAGAGCCGGTTCCTCCAGGTGAGGTGCAACAGTATTGCTCTTCAACCTAGCCTTCCCCTTCCCAGCCTCAATGTCTAAGTGAAAAGAACACACAGGGATGTGCTGGGTAGGGAAGTGAAGGCAGGGAAGGTGACTGGGTAGCCCAGCCTTCTGATGCCTGGCATAGTACCATGGGGCAGGGCATGAAACATGCTGTGAGTGATGTGACAGAGTTTATCTGTCCTGGGAAGTAGAATTCCTAGAAGCTGTGGACACTTATTATGAAAAAGTGTCCCACACAAATTGTCCCAGAGGACCAAGAGGCTCTTCATTCCACCCGGCGCCTCTCTCACCATTTGAGGATCCATTACTCTTTCAGTAGAAAGCAGACTTTGTTTGGGTTGGAAGCACACCTCCAATGTAATTTAATCAGCATTGGACTTTGGCTCATGTAATCAAATATACATATACTTTCTCCTGCAGGAAGAAAAATAATTTCTCTGTAACTGGTATTGACTTGAAGTCATGTAATCTCTGGAAGGCATCACATTTTTAAAGGGAAAGGTAAAATTAAGGGGGAAAGAACCCACCATTTTAGTGGTTTGCCTTGTCGTTATTAAGAAAAGATAGTTACCACCTAAGAAAGGGCAAAAGGAGCACTCCAAGTTCAAATGTTCACCCTCTCTAGTAGCAGATATTTCACTATGACTTCTGTGCCTCTTAGATCTATATTGATGTGGAGCTAGATTGACTGGCTCACCAGATCCCAGAACATAGGTTTTAAGTATACATCACCTTGATATCCTTAAAGAAACCTGTCTAATGTTGCATTTTGCCACCCTCTTTGGAGGGGTTACGGGCAGTGGATGGGCAGTAGTACTGGATGGGCAGCAAGCCCCTTTTTTAAAAGGTGCTACATAGCTATTACCAGCTTGCTCCCCATTCTGCTCTGGAGTCACGAGCTTGGAGCTCTGCCCAAGAGCATCTCCCTAGAGCAGCTTGGTCTCCCCACCCCCTAGGGTGAGGCTTTGGGTTTTGCCCAAGCCAAGTCTGTTAGGGAATCTGTTGTAAACACAGATCCATTGATTTGCATTTGTCAGAGAGTAAAGTTAAACCAGTGAAAAGAGAAGCCCTTACCCTTTTATGCAGGGCCAGGGAAACCTTTCATATTGATCCTATTGATCCAACCTTTCCCTTTAAGGAAACCACATAGTTAAAGACCCTCATTCAATAGATTTACCCTTCGTGCTTGTGATATTCCTTTAAGTGTTCTCATCTAGGCTAGCTGGGCATTAATCCCACATTCCAAACCAAACAAAAATGGAAAAGGGGGTGGGAGGTGAGGGTGTCAGGAGACAGAATTGTGGGAAGTGAAATTAAATCAAACTGAAATGTGTAATGATGCAGTTGGGGATTTTTTTTAAAAAAAATATCGTTCTTCTAAGATGACTTGCAAGGATAAAGATAAAACTGATGCGTTTAGCATCCCCTCCCCTCAACAAAGGAAAATCATTTTCTGTGCACAGGCTAGCAATGTCTAAGGAACATCATTTCCTAATGTAAGATTATTTCAATCACACCACTAGCTTGGTTCATTTAAACTGGTCCATGTAAAAGCTGATACTGCCACAGTAACCATCTTAGTTTGCCTGCGGAAAATCAGGACTAGAATTGTCCCTATAGATGCAATAGTTTGGACTCCATATATGAGCATGAACATCAAAATCACTTAAGAAGAGAGGGGCTTGTGTGCTCTGATGGACGCAGCAGAAGCCAGTCTGACGATAAAGTGCAGGTCTGTTGCAGAGCAGTGTAGATGAAATGGGAGTTGCTTCACATAGCTTAGTGCTCCTCTTGCTTGCAGATACGAAAATGAATGTCCCCTTTTCTCTACAGCTATTGGCACAATCCATTTCATTTCTTTTCTGACCCCTTTTTGTTCTGTAAATAACATCCATTCCTGATTTTTTTCATCATAGAACATGAACTATTCTCAATTGGATATCTCTTGGGTTGTTTTTGGACATTCGTGTTTGTTTTATGTGATTGAAAAATATTAATGATTCCTTAGGTGAGCTAATGTATTTATCTGCTGAGTGAGTTCAAAGGGCAGAGTTCAGCTATGGTTCAGGTTAATTGAACAGGAAGCAGTGAGCTCTCTAGGCTGTGTTGAACAAGGGACCCGTCCCTTAAAATATCACACTTAGCAAACACAAAATTTCACTGTCCTTATCCTGGATTCTGATGTATGAGAATCAGCTTGACTTGGATTGCCTGTTTGAAAACCCAAAGGAAAGCACAGCGACTGCAGCAAAACCCTGGAGTCCCCCTTGGGGAAGAAGAGTTTTCTCATTGGCTAATTGCTTTATTGGTAGCACTGACCTGCAGAGCAGCTGCAGGGGCCTGGATGAAGGCTTAGGCCTCAGAATAATGTGATCCATTAGAACAGGGCAAAGCATTTTTTTTGTTTACTCAATTGAAGCTCCCTGCAAAGTGCCATTAACCCCAACCCAACTGTGTGTGTGCTGCAAAAGCCAAAGGTCACACCAGTCAGTCTGTTCCTGGAGTCAGCCTCTGCCCTAGTGGGAGGGAGGGGGTGTCATTTGGAGGGAGGGGACATCGTGCTGGCACTGCCTTCCCTGGGGCCCAGCCCTTTGGGCCCCTCTGGGGTTTTGACCAAAACAAGCAGTTGCACAACTTGTTTGCATTTCACAACTGCTGAATCATATTATTGATAATTAAACAGTTTTGATTTAAGCACCATCAATCACACCAAAAAAAAACCCCAAAAATCAAAACAACGAATCCTCCCACTAGCCCTCCCTATTCTATTTATGTTTCCTTCATTTTCATTACTGTGCATTACAGTAAATAGAATTGTTCACATGGTGCTTTTAGCAGAAATATAGTATGGATAAGAACTTGGATCAAAAGGAAGGTAAAGTGAAATGGGAACAGAGTTTATGACGTGCCACCAGCACTGGGAACTATAGTGCCACCTGCTGGGAGTCTTTAAACTGCAGCGAATCCTGCTCCTTGCCCAAGGTCAAAGCCCCTTCCTTCACCTCCTTCCTAGGATTATTAGTGTCTCACTCCTCACACTCCACATCGACACCCTTGCAAACACTACCTTCCCAGATGTGTTGTAAAGGGCTTTTTCCTGCTCCTTTGAGACTCTAACGTGTGCCTCTTCTAATTCATTTCCAAGAAGAAACCAATCAACAGTTCCTCCATGAGTGAGGTGTTGACTCAGGGTGCAGTTGATGTGACAGTATCCTGCTAGCTTGGGAGATGCTTTGGGGGGAGGGAGTGACAGAGAAAGCAAGAAACGTGTGTAGGAGCAAAGAGGAATGGTTATGTGTGGAAGAAGAACGGCTCAGTTGATGGTCCAGGGAAGGTTGTGCCAAATATAAACTGGTGTGCAAAGGTAAAATATTGTAAAGAAGAGAGGACTGGAGAGAATTAGCAGCCACCTAGAGAAATAGATATGGTGAGCTCTTCTAAGTCCCCCAGAAAGAGAAAAAGGAACCCGCTGAGTTTTGCTGTTGCAAAGACGTGAGCGAGTGAGCTAGACTTGAAGCCAAACGATGGAACTGGCTGTAGCTCTGTGGGCTTCAGCTGTTTCCAGAGTCACCTCAAGTCCCTTCCAGCCAGGAGAGTGCCCTTCCCCACCCCCAGCCAGCCTAGCGCTTGTGGGTGGGTTGCCCTTGGCGCCCAGACTCGAGCTTCAGCACCACGAACAGCTCCAAGCAGGGTCCTCCACTGGCTGCACCAGGATGAAATCTGGGAGAGAACCTGTCCAGCAGCTCCAGCCCAAAAGATTTCAATGCCCCAGACACCGCAGGACCTCAGATTTTCCTCTGAGGCTGAAAGGTTTTTTGGGTTCTCTGTGTAAGGAGCTGCAGATGAAAAGACAAAAGATGCTTTTTAAAAAATTCTTGCCCCTGTTACAGGGTGATGGGAGGGGGATTGGGATTTAGCTTTTTTTTTTTTTTCCATGTTACACCCACAGGCACTGATCACAGCTGTCAACCTAGTATTTACGGCTCCTTTTAAGATTTACTACCTGGTTGCCCTCCTCTCCCAGGTATATATACAAATGGATGTTTTGCTCCCCACCTGTATGCTTTTAATTTTTGAAAACAAGATCCCCATTATATTAAGCAACATTCTCACATGAAATCAGCAGTAATGTCTCAGGGAGACCCAACTATGAGACCTCACTACCTCATATAAATCTAGGATGTGGATTTAGTTGTTAAGAGTGTTGCTGGTTGCTGGTGATTGAGGCTGTCTTTTTTTTTTTTTTTTTTTTTTTGGTCTTTTTGAGACGGGGTCTCCCTGTAGCCCCAGCTGTCCTGGAACTCACTATGTGGACCAGGCTGGACTTGAACTCACAGAGATCCACCTACCTCTGCCTCCCAAGTGCTGGGATTAAAGGCGCTACGTTCAGGCTTGGGGCTGTCTTTTAAAACCTTTTCCGCCACTTGTCCTCCCCCATTGCAAAGAGGTTGGAAGAGGATGTTGAGGTCACACAATGGAATCACGTGATCCTGGCTAGGGTGAGGGCTGACTTTAGGTGCTGACCCTTGACTCTGGCCTTTGTCACTCAGAGGCTCTGCTTTATTTGTATTTTTATTCCAGTGAAAAGAGGCAGGTGGGTCTTTCTGGTCAATAATTGGACACAATTCACATCTCTTTGGTTTTCTAGTAAGATGGCCCTTGACTTCCCCAAGCTAATTAAAATGTAAAACCTTCTTTTGCTTTATTTCAGGGAACTTCAGTCCTGGTTTACTCTATTACTAAAGTGACTCTTGGGTAGGGGGAGCCTAGGAACAGAGAAGTGTGTCTCCTTTACAAGAAAGTCAAAAGTATAATAATAAAAGAGGTTCCCTTTCCTCTGACAATTCACTTTTAAATTTCAAGTGACTCTTGTTTGAAGAGCATAAGTGATCAGATCTAAAACTAGCTTTTTGTGTATTTGGTAAGCTCTGACTAACGTAGTTCTTCAAGCTATGCAATCTTTTCATTTTCACACCTAGATTTCTTGCCTTTGTGGGGGGAGCATTTTTGTTCCAGCTGGCCTGGAACTTGCCATGTAGACCAGATTGGCCTCCATCTCACAGAGATCCCCCTGACTCTGCCTCTGGAGTGCTGGGATTAAAGATGTGCACTACCACACCTGGCTACAGATGTGTATTTCTAAGTAGTTTGGGGGTTCTGTTTTCCAAAATCTTTTCCAGTAAAACCGGGATCTGATTTGACAGTAAACATAGCCCTTTGAGGCTGGAGAGATGTCTCAGTGTTAAAAGCACTGATTGCCCTTGCAGAGCACCCAAGTTTGATTCCCAGCACCCACATGCAGCTAATAACTATCTTTAACTCTTGTTCCAGGGGATCTGACACCCTTTTCTGACCTCTTCAGGCACAGCATGACACAGGTGCATGGACCTACATGTAGGCAATATACTCATACACATAAAATAAAAATAATAAACAAAATATGAAGAACCACTTTCTAAAATTTCATAGCCCTTCTTAAAGCCTGTTTTATATGTATCACTGTATCTTACTGAAATAAGGTATTAAACTGCAATGAGATATACTGAATTCACTTGCTCTCTAGTGCACTCAGCATTGCTTTCAAAAGGTGCCCTGACAGGATGTCATATAAACAGGACCTATTATGGAATCTTTTTGACTCTAAACAATAAAATAAACATAGAACAAAATAAGTTTATGTTTCTCCAAATCAATGCCATAGATCCCTTACTCTAAAATATATAGGTGCTCCATTCTCTTCTGCCTTTGAAAAAAACAGACCCATCCCATCTTCATTTCTTTTCTGCCTGCATTTCTGGAAAGAACTGTTGTTGCTAAGTGTCTTTTACCTGTGTGCTTAGCCCAGGCTCCTTGGAGTCTGGTCCCAGTCACTTTTCAGTGTCAAACCTGCCACTGCCTATGCCACTGCTGTCTTTGTAACTAGTGTGCACTTTTCAGATCTTAACTTGGCCCTTCTGCAGCATTTGACACTGTTTCCACCTTTCCCTTAAATATTTTCTTCCCTTGATTTCTGAAATGCTCTTCTCTCTGGCCCTCTCCCTCCCTCCTTCCCCTTCTCCCTCGCTGCATCTGGTGTACACCTTCCCAGGCTCCTCTCTGTCCTCTTCTTTCTCCGTCCTCTGTTAGCTCAGTGTTCTTCCCTAAGCTGTTTGATTTTTTTCATTTATCAGACCTACCCTAGAAGATCTTTTTTTTCTTTAAAATATTTTAATCTCAACTTTGATTTGCAATGCAAAGTAATGGGTTTCATCGTGACATTTTCATAGATATATATCATTAGACTTTGCTTCATTCACTCCCCACTGCCCTGTCCTTCCACTTCCCTTCCTTTGTAGGCCCCCTTCCTTCCCCGAAATAGTCCCTTTCATGTGATATATATTCTATTACTCTCTCTCTTGACCATAATCCTCTTCTTCCCCTCTTATACTCTTATAGTCCCCTTTCTATTTCCATATATATAATCTAGATTCCACATGTGATATGTCTTTCTGAGTCTGGCTTATCTTGTTTAGCATAATTTCTAGTCCTCTCCATTTTCCAGAAAATGTCATGATTTTATTTTTCTTTATGGTGGAATAAAATGTGTATGTGTGCTGCATTTCCTTTATGCATTCATCTGTTGATAAGCATTTAGGCTGGTTCCATTTGCCAACTATTGTTAAGAGTGCAACAGCAAGGATATATTTGAAGTATCACTGCATATACTGGTCTAGACCCCTTCAGATATGTGCCCAGGAGTGCTATAGCTCTAGCATATGGTAGTTCCACTTTTAGCTTTTTGAGGAACCTCCACACTGATGTCTATCATGGCTGTGCCAGGTTGCATGCCCATCAACAGTGTATAAGTGTTCCTTTCCCCCAACATCATCTCTAATATTTGTTGTCATTTGTTTTCTTGATAGTAGTTCTGATGGGTAAGATGGAATCTCAGTGCAGTTTTAATTTGCATTTCCCAAGTGGCTAAGGATTTTGAACATTTTTTTCAAATATTAATTAGCCATTTGTGTTTCTTCACCCTGGAAGATCTTATCCGTGTGATTACTATTTGTCTCCCTATGCTGAGGACTTCCAAGTCTAGCTCTGATACCTCTCCTAAGCTCCAGCAAACTCTTTCCTTCTACTTCTGGACAACTTTGCCTGGTTGCCCTCAAACACAGTTTATCTCAGTGCGAACTTGTTTTCTTATCCTGTAGCCCTACTCACCACCACCACCACATATGAGGCTTTTATTCCATCTGTGAATAATAATACCATATATACAGATTTTTAATCCAGAAGTCAGGTTGTCAACTTGGATTCTCTTTATCTCCCATTAGTTCACCATTTTAGTCATATGGATTATACCTCTTAAGTTTATGCCTATGTCTGTTGTTCACCTCTGCTACTGGCCAATCTGGAGTATCACCAATTCCAATAACCTCTTGACTGATCTATCTCTAGTCTTGCCTTCTGTCATCCATTTTCCATGCTTAAACTAGAGCAATTATCCTGAAATCCAAATCTGACCCCTTCTTTGAACCTCTTCTTACCTGCTTCTGACTCTTGAAACAAGTTCTAGGTCCCTGTGGAGCATACTACCCCTGTGTGTTCTGATCCATGCTTACCTCTTCTCACCTCACTGTTGCAGCTCACTCTAAGTTATACACAAATTGTTTTTTCCCTACCTCCTCAAACATCAGACCAATGCTTCGGCCCAGAGCACTTTCCCCCTCGCTCAATCATTGGAACTCAGCTTCAGGTCTTGGCTCCTAACTTGAGATCTCTGTAAACTGTTCTTCCTATTGCATTTGGAACATGGAAAGGATCACCCACTAAATTGTCAGTGCCCCCCCATTTGATTAAGTGTAAAAGAGCAGAGGTTGGGTACAGTATATAGTAACCTCTAAATATTTTCAAATAAATAAATTTATAATATCCTATACATTTTTATAGAATACTGTTTCTGCCCACCATAGTCCCCTAGATTAGTTGACTATATTAAAAAAAAAAACGGTAGTCAAAATTGGTCCACGATTTCAAAGTATTGAGTATTCAGTAGTATCACATTCTCATCAATACCATTTTCCTCCAAAGCTAAGATACTTATGTGTCAGTTGATTTGAAAGAGAGTCTTAGAGTGGAGAAAAGTCTTATCCAGGGCTTTGGATTATGGCAATGAGACAAGAAGTGTGTAGTGACAAACACTGGACATGTGACAAGGCACCCATTTTCCCCATACCTCTCTGCCACAGGTAACCAGTTCTCACCACCCAGTCCCCTTGCTATATTCATCCCTTGTCCTGTTTGTTATGCCCATGGTTTGCCTATCTGCTTCCTCCACCTGGAATGCCTCATTTCCTCTCCATCCTTCCTCATCTCTTCTGTTCTTCCTCCCTTCTGAAATAATTCCAGCTGAACTGGCCTCATCCATTGCCTTCTCTCCTCTGAATTCCAGCTACAGTGATCTGTCCTAAACTGCATAATACAGCTTCTTAGTTCATCTTCCAATTCTCATTAAGGTTTTTTTCTGTGGCTCCCTTCTCTATGGCTCTAGAGGAAAGAGTCATATTCTTGCTATCCTTGGCTGTTGCCTGTGACCAAATCCACAGTAGGCAACGTTTTTTTCACTCTGGACTATAGAATCTATTCATTGTAGTCATTCTGAGAATAGGTTGTGCATGGTTACGTGTCTATTGTTATTTATTGTTTTATTATTTTTTATATCTCCCTCCCTCCCTCCCTTCCTTCCTTCCTTCCTTCCTTCCTTCCTTCCTTCCTTTCTTTTTCAGTACTAGGGATTGAACCTAGGGTCTCATGCTTGCTAGGCAAGCACTCTGCCACCAAGCCCTTGTCCTAGCCCTTGTCAGTTTCCTAGCAGTTCTTTTTTAAAATGGATCATCTTTTCTAGAAATTATATGATGGTTGAGAGAAACATCTGCTTACATGATTAAAAATCGTTTCCAGTGTTAACCTGACCTGAAATTCAACATAAGCCAGTTTAATGTGGAGGAAAACCTTTCTTATAGTGGCCTGGTTAGTAGCAAAGGTCATTCTGCCTTCATACAAAGCTCAAAATGTGACACACCTTGGAGCAGTAGAGTCAGCATCCTGATCAGCAAATCAGAGGAACTGATTTTTAAATAATTTTAGTTATCAGTAAGTTAACCTTACTTTCAAATAGCCATGACTTGGTACACTGCAAATTCTTAGATTATTATTGACATAAGTTTGCCCTAAAAAAACAAAGCCAAAGAGCACATATTTTTAAATTTATAAGCTTAGCTCCTTTCTTTTTTATTTTCTTACTTTTTCACAAACGAATGTAGAAATAAAGCTTCTTGAGATCTTTAAGGCTCAGTAGTTCAACATTTCAGGACCGAGTTCTGCTGACACAATACTGAGCAGAAGAGCTAAGAGTGGGGAAAATTAGCCAGCTAATATTACTGAATTTTAAAGATTTAAGTGCATATATCCACTCCTACATTTTACAATACCAAATTGGGACTGATTAGGGTAGGTTTTTACTATTAACTGAACTTTTGTAAGAAATAATGAAACTAAGATTATTTGTTTGTTAGTTATCTAATATGGAAACAATATATTGCAGTGTGATATTTTGTCTTTTTTTTAAAGCTATGCCTTGACATATTATAAGAGTAACAGAGGAAAGGGTTAGAACAGAACAGAACAGAACACCTAAGCTAAAATTCAAACACTATAGACTTTTTATTTTTTTACTTCCTTTAATTGAATGTTTTACTGTGGCACATGATAATTAGGTATGCAAGGTCAGCAACTGACTTAAGTGACTGTCATTTGTGTGTCTTGCATAGCCAACCCAAGCTGCCTTTAATAATGAAGCAGAGAAGGCAGAGTTAAGCCTAAAAGGAAGCAGCTGAGGCCACTCTGGGGGGCCTTAGACCCCCACCTGCTGGAATGTCAGTAGTCACACTTTTGTTTGAGGGCACCGCAGCCAGGGTGTATATGGCACCATGTACTTCCTATTTTCTCTTGCCTCGGACTCTTCAGCTGCCAAAGCAAGCAGAGGGACCAGGAGGAGTCAGTGTTAGGTTCACCCCTCCCCAAGCAGTTCCCCATCAAAAGCCTTCAGACCCAGGCTTCCACAGGCAGATTCTGGAAAGTCAGAAGAGTAGAATGAGAAGTGGGTAGGTAGGTGAGTTGGAGGACAAAGGGAGGAAAGTCCACAGTATCTATCTGTTGATTTTCCATTGTAAGCCATGCCAGCTGAGGAGCCCAAGTATTCTGCTTCTTCAGAGCTCTGAAAACCTCTGGGATATGAGCATCCTTTACTGAGCATGCTGAGGCGGGAAGTCTAAGCTGGTCCTGAGAACAGTACACATCTGACTAAATGCCTCTCTAGCAGGCTGCTGGAAAGGAATTGAAGCAGCAAGCACTTTTCCCTTCCCTCTTCCTCCTCCCTTCTCTCTCTTACCCCTCCTTCTTTTTCTTTTCCTCATCCTCTTATACCTCTCCTCTTCGTCCTCCTCCTCCTGTTCTCCCTCTTCTTCCCTCTTCTTCCCTACTCCTCCTCTTCCTCCTCCCATTCATCCCCTTCTTCCTCCTCATCTCCTCCCCCTCCTCCCCTTTCTCCTCCTTCTATTCCTCTTCTCCCCTTCCTCTTTCCCTCCTTTTCCTCCTCCCCTCCACCTCCCCTCTTCCTCATCCTCCTTTCTTTCCCTCCTCCTTCCCTCCTCCTTTTCTTCTTCTCCATTTCCCCTCTTTCTCCTCCCTTCCCGTCCTCCTCCTCTTTTCCTTCTCTCCCTTCCCCACTTGCTAATATTACAGAAGCAGTGCTTAGCAGCAAAGTGCACAGTACAGTGAAGGAGCTTTGACTTTAGAATCAGACAGACCTGGGTATTCTAACTGTGCTTTTGAACACTTCCAACTTAATCCCCCTAAAGCACAGTTTCCTCCTTTATAAAATCAGAGAAATATGTCCACCTTGGGGAATACATGTAAGTATTAGAAATGATCCATTTAAAGTAATTGTCAGGTAACGGATTGATGTATGTTCAGGATTTTCCCACAGAAATCCTGTCTATAGTACCGTCCAAAAGACAATATGCCTTTGAATGTTGGAGACAGGGAGAGCAAGTGCATGAAGTCCATATTTATGTCTATTATGTGATATATATATGAAGTGTTTATTGCCACAGTAATGCTAGGTAACACATCACTCCAAAAAGACACAGGATCTAGCAATATTTCTACAGGAACCAGTTGATGCAGGTTGGTTCCAGATGAATCTGCCCATGCATCTGGGTACACTTGGCTGGATCATTTGTCTATCACTGGTTCTACTCTATATGTTTTCCATCCTATCCTGGGACACTGGGTTAGCCTAGGAAAATCCTTCTCATGGTAACAGTGAGGTAAAATGCTCAAGCGCGCTATCTTTCTCTATAATATCCAGTTGGTGAAAGGAAGTCACAAGATTGAATCCAAATATAGAGTATGAAGTCGCTATCAGGCTACATGGCAAGAGCAGGATGCAAAAGAGGGTGAAGAATTGAAGTTTCCAGTTTGTTTTGGTACCCTACCTCATGCCCTGTATTTTGGTCATTTGTTCACATGGTGACCCCCTTAGTGACATGAACATCAAGGGATGTCTACTAGAGTGGTACTAATAGTAACAACAAAAAGAAGATAAATGTAGAAGTACTTGCCATTCATAAGTGAGAAATCTATACCCATAAGGACAGAAGCCCCCTTTCTTGGTCCTGTAACAATGTGACATGCCTAACCATCTCTACTAAACCAAGGCAGTCACAGTCCCTGACCTTTACCTTCCATCATCTTCCCTTTAGCCCTTCTTCAGAGCATAAGACACAACCCTTGGTAAACGCACATGGGGAAATGATCCACAGGGTCACACAGCTACAGAGTGTGTTAGGGGTGAAGTTCAGGTTCCCCTCCAGCTGTTACCAGGAGATTGTATGTAGCTTGACATGTATTTTACATTTATTTATTATTTGTGTGGGGGGCACATGCCACTGTGCTTGAGTAAGCAGAGGTCAGAGAACATGTTATGGAAGTCGGTTCACTCCTTCTACCATGTGGGGTCCAAGAACCTAACTCAGGCCACCAGGCTTGGCAGCAAGTACCTTTACCTACCGAGCCATCTTGCAGGACCCTGAACCTGTATTTTAAAATGAGGTTTCATTTTAAACTTTTAAATTGTTTTCCATGGCAGTAGTCACAGAACATCTGAGGAACAAAAGTTCACGTCAGATTCCTGTAGAAATTAGGCATCCTATTCAGATTGTGCTTACTTATTCTATTGACGAAGTCTAAACAATGTGCAGTTGCTGTGTGGAGTTTTGCCAGTGAATATAGAAGCCATTTGGAGGCAGAATTGAAAAAAATGCACTCATTTATTGCTCCACCAGAGTCTTAAGTTTGGTTTTGTTTCTAAGCCTTAGGTTCTACTTCTGGAACTTTTTTATTTTTAATGATAAGCAGTGTTTAAAAATGTTTGGCAGTTTTGTCTCAATTCTCTACACAGGTGTTAAGGAATGCCTTCCATTAGTGAGCATGCCCCTAGATAACGTGTTCATTTACATCTTCCTCTCTGCCTGTCTCCTAATGGTCTGGTACACAGAGGGCTACTTGAGCTGATTTATATGGATCTGAGCTGCTCTTGTTTGTGCATACTTATAATTCAGGGAGGTGATCACATTGATTTCCAAGCCCTGTATTTCAGGACATGGTTCTAACATAGACATCTCAGCTGCTCTAACTATATTGTCTGAAAACGGAAAACATTAAAAACCTTTAGAAACAGTTTTGACGGACATTTCATTGTGTCCTACATTACTCACTTAATTAAATTTCTTTCACTTCAAGGTCTGTTTAAAATTAAATTGAGAAATACTTTTGAGTTGCATTGGTGGATAACTTTGTTTGGCTGAATTTGTTCTGCATGTATATGAAATGGCATCCTGTGAATCAATACACAGAGCTCAGACTTCCCATGGCTGTGAAAAAGTATTGCCCTTAGTAGGTGCATGTTGTCTCCTATTATTCCTAACAAGCTGCTCCTAAATTAGTAAGCTTGTTTACCCTGGAATTCCACAAAGACTTTGTGTTTTATGCCTATAGTGTGGCTGAATGTTGTGAACAAAATTTGTTCATGGGGCTTCCATTTATACTACTGTTTGATACGGGGGCGGGCTGTGAGTCTCCATGTTTTGTGTCTTTGGGAGGCAAACTTAGGAGCAGGCCTAGTCTGTGTTCTACTTACCCTGCTACTGAGACAGATAAGCAGACCCTCCTCTTCTTTCATCCTGGCTATCATTGAGAAGCCATTCCATTAATTTTCTTTAGTGTTAGAGGTATAATTGGAGACCTAGCATTCCATAAGCACCGTATTAATATTTTTAAAAATAGTCCCGGCCGGGCATGGTGGCACACGCCTTTAATCCCAGCACTTGGGAGGCAGAGACAGGCGGATTTTGATATATCACAGTGAAAGATTTATCGTCCTCTTTTTTTTTTTTTTTTTAAAAAAAAAAAAAAAAAAAAAAAAAAAAAAAAAAAAATAGTCCCAAAGAAATGCTCTGTGACTTTCCCTTTGGAAATTTCAGAATTCATTAGAATAGTCAGTCTTTCACATTCTTCAAGGCTTGTCTTGTTTATTTCTGGGCTCTGATTAAGTAAGATAGTGAGTGAATGCCTATAGATGCTTAAACAGCTAGCATGCAGCAAATGGTTGCTAATTTAGTTGCTGCTATCAATAATATTCATTGCTAACCATGTATACTTCTTTAAATATTAGCAGGAAGCTTTGCCTGAATGACTGACTCTGTGGTTTGTGGGGCAGGCAGGGGTGGGGAGTATTGCTTGGCATTGTCTTGAAAACATAGCATGAGAGTCAAGCCTGGTTTGTCTCCCAGCCACATTCACTAGCTTCATGACCTCAGGCACATCATTTCCCTGAGACTATGATGCTAACATCATCTGTTTGATGTGCAGACTGAATGTGATACTGAGAAGACACTCCATTACTGGCATGCTCACTTCTGATGTCCTTAATAAAGATGGCGCCTATTACACATGGACACATCTGCTCTTCAGAACAGTTTCAGTGTGGGATGTATGATGAATGAGATTGCCAGACTGGACATTTCACCACTGAATCTGCTCTTTGTAGACTCATCACACACGAAGCAGGAGTGATTGCTCCCCATCCCCAGTGTCCCTTAAACACTCTCTTTACAGTTATGGTCTTTGGCTAAGCTCATGCTTAGAACCCAGGAGTCAACTGCCCACAGAGTGGGTTCTTGCTGAATATTTACACTCATTCTAGGAGGAAGTCAGTCCATTTGTAAGCACAGTGCATGTTGAACAAATATTTGTAACTCCTTTCATGGAATAGCTGGAGGCATGAGATTCCCATTTTGTAAGGGAAGTGAGTCCCAATATCTTGCATCTCTGTAAAGGAAACATAGGATCAGGCCTTATCTCTGTTCCACCTACCCAGCTACTGACAAGAGTTTTACATATGGAAATTGCAGCTGAGCCAACAAAGCTCAATTTATCCATACCTACACTGATCCCAGCTGGGAGGTGGGGTCTTAGTAGGAAGTCATTTTCATAGACACCTAGGGGTCCTAGGGCCACCTGTGCTGAGGAGAATTGTTCTTTGCCTGGCCCTATCTCTATCCTGTTCTCCAAATCCACTGAGTTGGGCTCGCATCTCACTCCCTGAAGGTCTCCTGTTTGGGACCACAGCATTGTTTTTTGTTTCGTTTTGTTTTGTTTTTCCCAAGTCCACAAGTAAACAAAAAAAATATACAGATACCCAGCTGTTGCTTTTCTTGACGCAACAACTTATTTTCTCATGTAAGATTTCCAAACCATGGCCTCTGAATTGTCAATGTGCCAGTCTGTTTAAACAGTCTCCAGAATCCCTTCCTGACCCCACATTACTACCAAGCATTAATTGTCCTGGTGGTTTCATGGCCACATTATTTCATATTCATTAGTGTTTTCATGAAAAATTACAACACTAATTAGAGCAGCTTCCAGTTAATTCACTTGGTGATTCATTACTCTCTCCTCTGGTGGTGTTCTGCATGTGGTCAACCTGGAGAAAGCATCCAAGGGGTAATTGCAGCTGTATTCCCTGAGTGATCACCTAATGCCATTAGTTCTGATCCACAGGCACAGCCCAGCCAGCTCTGTTGGGGGCTGGTTACAGCTGCACCCTGGTCCCTGCCCTTTGGATGTTGGGAGAGAGGGAAAGAAGGAGGGAAATCCACAGTGAGGACCCTTCCTCAGGAAGAGGTCCAGCGCAGCAAGAGGAGCAATGCTCCAGAGAGAAAGAGGCCAGGGAGCTTTGGCATGTGAATATCACTTTAATACCTTCTGTAACCCAGAGTAAGGACAGGATGGTGCAAATCTGCTCTTTAAACTCAAACATGCAGCACACATGTAATCAGGGACTGAGGTACACTCTGGAAGCCTTCCTTCTTAAAGCTCTGATATCTAGTTCTTCTAATGAAGAGTTTTGGGTGACTATTAGAATGGCTGCTATCAAAAACATAGGAAATAATCATTGGCGAGGATGAAGAAATTGGAAACGAGTACCATCGGTAAGGGTGGAAAATGGTGAAACTGTGGAAACAGAATGGCAGCTCCGATTAAAATTTTACCTGGCAGTGCCGTCTCTGGGTACATACTCCAAAAGAACTGAGAGCAAGGTCTCAGGAGATACACACAGCCATGTTTATTGCAGTAGGTAAGCAGTGGAACTCAAATGTCATCAACAGAGGCATGGAGGAGCAAAATGCAGTATATGTATTGAAATATTACTTAGTTTTTAAAGGGAAGGAAATGAGACAGGTGTGGTGGTACATGCCTTTAATCCCAGCACTCAAGAGACAGAGGCAGATGGATCTCTGTGAGATTGAGGCCAGCCTGGTCTACACTAGGGCTACAAGCATACCCTGTCTCAAAAAAAAGGAAGAAAATTCTGCCAGGCATGGTGGTACATGCTTGTAGTTTCAGTATTCAAAAGACTGAGGCAGGAGGATTGTAAATTGGAGGCCAGCCTGCATTACAAAGCAAGTAAGAGCTTTTCCAGAAAGGAAGGAAGGGAGGGAGGGAGGGAGGGAAGGAGGGAAGGAGATGAAAGAAAATTCTGATTTATGCTGTGTGCTAAGTGAAATAACTAAATAACAGAGCTAGAAATAAATGTTTTATGGTTTTACTACAAGTATCTAGCATAGTAGGTTTCATGCAAACCGAAGGTAGAAACCAGATGTAGGTGGTACACAACTGTCATCTCCACACTTCAACTTCTTCAGAGGTAGAGACAGGAGGATCCAGAATTCAAGGTCATCCTGAGCTATATAGCAGGTTCAAGGCCAGCCTGGGCTATGTCATGAAACCTTGCCTCAAAAACAAAACAAAACAAAACAAAAAACAACAAAACAGGAAAAGTGAGAGGAGGGAAGGAAGGAAGGAAGGAAGGAAGGAAGGAAGGAAGGAAGGAAGGAAGGAAGGAAGGAAGGAAAAGAGAGAGGAAATAGAGTGGTAATTGAATTGACAGAAAGGAAGACAGGGCTGTTTAATGGGCTATAGTTTCAGTTCTGCAAGATGAAAAGGCTTTGAGGTTTGCATAGTGTTAATGTACTTAACACTGTTGCACTATGCACTTAAAGATAGTTAAAATGAGAGCTAGGTCAGGTAATGCATGCCAACAATCCCAGCAATGGAAGGCCGAGGCAGAAAGATCAAGTGTTCAAAGCCAGCCTCTGCTACATAGAGACCTTGTTCCCCCGCAAAAAACAAACAAACAAACAAAAAACGGTATGTGGGTGTATGTTTATAAGATGGTAAATTTTATATTATATAGTATTTTAAAAATTCATTTTACATGTCTGTGTGTTTTGTCTTGTATACAATCATACCTCATGTGTGCATTGCCTGTGGAGGCCAGAAGAGGGTGTTGGATCCCCTGGAGCTGGAGTTACAGATGGTTATTAGCTGCTATGTGGGTGCTGGGAACCCAACCTAGGTTCTCTGTAAGAGCAGCCAGTGATCTTAACCACTGAGCCATCTCTCCAGCTCTATTATGTAATATATATTTTATGTAAAATATAATTTATATTGTAATGGCGCTCAGTTTTTAAAAATTGAAAGTAGAAACAAAGTTTTGTCATCATATTTTTCCTTTCATTCAGATTACTTAGGCGATGCATTAAAATACTGTCCTATGGGGCTGGTGAGATGGATCAGCAGTTAAGAACACTGACTGTTCTTGCAGAAGACCCGGGTTTGAATCCCAGCACCTACATGGCAGCTAACAACTGTCTGTAACTCCAGTTCCAGGGGATCTGACAACTTCTTCTGTCCTCTGCAGGCATTGCATGACACGGGTGCACTTACCTACATGCAGGCAATACAAGCATACACATAAAATAAAAATTAATAAATAAAATGTTGAAAAAAATACTGTCCTAATAAAAACCAAAACATAACCAGGATAAAGTCCTCTTTGCCTACTCTCTTTAATCCCAGTCCCCT
The DNA here is from genome assembly GCF_000622305.1 of Nannospalax galili. Taxonomy (NCBI): domain Eukaryota; kingdom Metazoa; phylum Chordata; class Mammalia; order Rodentia; family Spalacidae; genus Nannospalax; species Nannospalax galili. The sequence goes on along the minus strand of NW_008357638.1, from coordinate 1,700,404 downwards.
TCATTATGCACCGGAGATAACCTCTACTGATGGCTGCAAAGGTGTCTGCCAATTTAGACATGCATTTATTTGCCTATGTGTGTACTGGCAGAGATTTTATTATGTAAGTGTATATGTGTGCATGTGTGTGTTGTTTTAACATAAATGGGTTCACAGACATCCTGCATAATTCTAGTGCTCTCCATTTTCATTTTTAAAAAATATCTACCAGCTTCTACTTAGAAGAAGGTTTCTCTAGACTCCATTTGTTGCACAGTATCCCATCAAATGGATAATTTCATTTAGTCATCCTTGTATTGATGAGTAATTGGACCATTTTTATTATTGTCATTGATTGAGACAAGATCTTGCTGTGTAGCCCAGCTTGCCTGGAGCATATCACCCTCCTGCCTCAGCCTCCTGAGTTGCTGGGGTTCCAGGTGCACGCCACCACACCCAGTGATGAGGCCACTAACCCGTTTGGCTCTTTGACTCTTACTTATTTACTCAACTATGGTGCATGAACTCTTATGTGTACCACTGCAGATGCCTCCAGGGATAGACATTCAGAGGTGTGGTGCTCTATTCCCACACTTGCTAAGCATGTATTAGCCATTTTATCTTCTTCACAGTCCATGTGTTAAAATAGCATCTGTGGAAGCAGAAGCAGTGGCACACGCCTTTAATCCCAGCACTCTGGAGACAGAGGCATGCAGAGCCCCGTGAGATTGAGGCCAGCCTGGTCTACATAGTGAGCTCTCGGCTAACTGGTGCTACAGGGAGACCTTGTTTCAAAAAGAAAAAAAAATAAGAGCAATTATGGTTTCTCTGTGTTATTTTTTACATTTTCATGATATCTAGTGAGCCTAGAGATAGTCACATACTTACTGGTTATATGCATTTCCTTTTGACAATGTCCTGTTCCCATCTTTTATCTATCATGACACGGGTCTCTCTCTCTCTCTCTCTCTCTCTCTCTCTCTCATATTCTGCATACAAATACTTTGTATAATATATTGCAAAATATTTTCTCCCATGCTACTTTTGTGGGGGGTGGGGTTTGGTTGTTTGGTTTGTGTTTGGGTTTAGTTTGCTTTGCTTTAGACATTTTTGAGATACACTCAGGCTGGCTTAGAACTTGCTATGTAGCCCAGGCTACCTCTAAACTTGAGATCCTCCTGCTTCAGCCTCCTGGGTACTGGAATTACAAGGATGCACCATCATACATGGCTCTGTGCTAAGTTTTGAAACTTAATAAGGCATTTTTTAAATTTGGACTCATTCAAATCTTTTGTTATTGTTCTATGTTATGTGTTCTCCCCGGTCATTTTTAAACATTTGGACCTCAATGTATCTGCAGTTTTGTTCAGTAAGTGACACGACATTGAGATCAAACACTCTCTCTCAAATGGAGAGTTGCTTAATCCAGCACTACTTTCTGAACATTATTTTCTTCTTTCTCGCTGGAAATACCTCTTTATCACTTATGAAGTTCCTTTACACGCTGAGGCCCACTTCCATAACTTTGCTCTGTCTGTGGATATGTCAGTTCCCATACCAGCATCCTGCTGTTTGAATGGGCTTTGCATGTCTTGAACTCTGCGAGGGCTTCTTCTTCCCCCTCACCTTTTGTGTGTGCGTTTGCTTTGCTTTCCTTAACACTTCCACTCTTCCAGAGGAATTATAGAGCAGGCTCCGATTTCTAGATAATCTCCCAACTTATATATAGGACATGAAGTCCTATTTATTCACATTTTTGCTTACATCTTCCATAAGGAAATACACATTTTATATTTGTCCTTTCCACTGTTTGGTTCAAGTCACTCCTAGCTACTCTTTAATATTGTGAACAATTTTATATTTCTATTGCCTTTTTATTAGGTTATTTCTGGTATGTAGAAAAGCTTATGGCTTTTAAATGTATTATTGTGAAATAGAACATGGATTTAAGGAGACAGAGACAGGAGAATCTCTAAAAGCTTACAGGTCAGCTAGCCTGGCACACGCAGTGGCAAAGCAAGAGACAGTCACAAACAAGGTGGAAGGCAAGGACTGACACCTGAAGTTGTCTTATGACCTTCACACGCATGCTGTGGCACATGTACACCTGTACTCACATATGAACATTCACATGTGTGCACACATGCCTCTTTCTTCCTCATCACTCTCTCCCTACCCATCTCCTCTCTCCCTCTCCCTTGCCCTTCTCCCCCTCCCCCTCCCCCTCCCTCTCCCTCTTCCTCTCACTGTCTCTCTCATACACAAACACACACAAGAATACCCTCTGCCAATTCTAGGAATGCTGACTAACACCTATAATCCTAGCACTTAGAAGACTAAGGATCAACCAGAAGTTTGAGGCCAGTCTGGGCTATGTGAGCTCTAGGCCAGCCTTGACTATAAAATAAAACCCTATCTCAAAAAATGAATCTATCCTGCCACAGCGCCACCCTGTCCTGCCACAGTGCCACCCTGTCCTGACACGGTGCCACCCTGTCCTGACACAGTGCCACCCTGTCCTGACACAGTGCCACCCTGTCCTGACACAGTTCCCCACCAGTTTATCCCAGCTCCATCTTTGAAAAGAACATGCTTTCCTCATGTGCTGCCTTGCCAGCCTTGTCATGCATCTAGTATTCGTATGTATATGGATCTTCCTGTGTCCTCTTCGCTCTGTCCTGTGGATTTGAGCTGTATGCTTTATGCCAGTGTGGTGCCACTGGACCTTACTGAAAGTCTTGGTACTTGACGCAGTGAGGCTTTTCATCTTGTCCATCAAGCACAGCTTGAGCATTCTTTGGCACCCCCATATATATCAAAATCAGACTCCAAAGACCAACAAGAATGAAGAAAGGAAAAGAGAGAGAGAGTCACTGGTATTCTGAGTAAAGATTCTATTGTATTCATAAACCGATATGAAAAGACTCAAACTCTTGTCAGTACCAAGTCTGCCAGCCCTCTAACCAACCTTTTAAATTTTCTCTCAGATCCTTGAAGAGCTAGTGTTAGATTGAGCCTATGCTCTTGTCGTTTTGATCTTACTATGGGTAAACAATCTTTTTTGCATGTGTATATGTGTATGGTGTCCTTATGTGTGTATGTATGTTTGTATGTGTGTGGACACATGTATGTGTGCAGGTACATATCCACATATGTGTACATGCACGTAGAGGCCAACAGTTGACACTGTTTGTCTTCTTTGATTGCTTCCCATGTTATATATTGAGACAGAGTCTCTCACTTGAGCCCAGAGCTCACTGATTTGGCTTATCTAGCTAGCTGGCTTGCTCCAAGGATCTCCCATCTCTTCCTCCTGAATGCTAGGATGAAAGGCATACTGTCATGCCCAGCTGGCATTTATATGGGTGTTGGGGATCTGAATTCTAGTAATACACACAGAGCAAGTGCTTTACCTACTGAGCCATCTAGTTAATACTGATAAATAGTGTTTTTAATATTCTATGTGTAGTGTATATCAAAATACCATTGGTTTCTGTCTACTGATACGAACCTAAGAAATTACCTACATTCTAACACTTCATCTGTTTATTCTCTCGGATTTTTATATATACATAATGGTATTGATTCATCATCTTACTGAACTTCCTTATTAGTCCTAATAATTTGTCTTATAGGCCCTTGGGTTTTCTAGGTAAAAATGACATTAAAATATAATTATGAGGGTTATGTTCCCATCTGGAGAAAGAATATAGAGTAGCTATTAAAGTTCAAGGAATCTGGAGTCAGACCACCCTAATTTGAATCCCAGTTTTGTTACTTACTATGTAACAATAAGTAATTTGCTTAATCCTCTGTACTTTGGTATCATTAATTATAAATAGCCTCACAGGGTGGTTCTAAAAATTAAATGAGTTCTTGCAGTTCGAAAGTGCCTGTCAAAGAGCTTGTGTTGTATCAGCTTCTGTTGTTTTAACAGCTAGTTTCATTGCTTTCTAAATCACAACTTATTTGTTTTCTTATTTTAGTGTATTGGCTACTTTTTCAATACAGTATTGAATAATATTGGTGGTTGCAGTCCTCATTTGAAACCTCACACTGAAATACTTCCTTCTGATTTTATTACAGGAATCATTGTTTTCTTTGTCCCATTTGATGTTCTAAAATGATCTTTAACTGGACTTCCAAATCTGGTGCTAAACTCTGAGAGTTTGTGTTAGTCACATAAAAATGACAAACATTAGAAATTGTTTTTTTAAATATTTTATTATTTTTTATTTTATGTGTATGAGTGTATTGCCTGCATGTATGTGAGTGCACCCGTGTCATGCAATGCTGAGGAGATCAGAAGAGGACTTCGGATTCCTCTGGAACTGGAGTTAAGGAAGGTTTGTAGCTGCCATGTGGGTGCTGGGAATTGAACCAGGGGCTGTACAAGAGCAGTCAGTGCTCTTAACCGCTGAGCCATCTCTCCAGCCCCCTGAAACTGTTCTTAATTGTCATTGAGATCTTGTGAGAGAAGAGAGGACTTACCTTCCCTCCCACAGATCCATTAGTGTAGCTTTTTCAAAGAACTCACCACGTTAATATCATAAACCTCCTGAGGGACTTCGTAATGAGCGCATCTCAAAGCATGCTGGCCCATCCATTTTTTAAAAGAATATCAAATTCAACAATATCAAACGATTTTACATTTCATTAAACTCTTAGTAATTTGGAGTATGTCTTCAAGGTTTTATTTTCTTTTCAAGGCAAATACAAAAATAAAAGTTTTGGGTCACTAAACATCTAAGACTGTTCCACAGGAAAGACCACCTGAACCTCACAGAATCCCAGCATGGGAATCATCATGTCTGATGGGCAATACTGCTGTTGTATTTTTCATTTTCCTGCAAAATTTTTTTAAAACTTTATTTATTTATTTTGCTTATGTGTGCGTATGTGTAGGCACAGAGGTGCCATGGTACACACGTGGCAGTCAGAGAACTTTAAGGACTTGGTTCTCTCCTTCTACTATGTGGGTTCTGGGGATAGAACTAAGTTGTCAGGCCTCTACAGCACATACCTTGACCTACCTACCATCTCACTGGCCCAGCTGCAAGGTTTTATCCTACTAATTTCTTTCTTTCTTTCTTTTTTTTTTTTTTTTTTTTTTTTTTTTTTAGACAGGGTCTCCCTTTTGCCCCAACTGGCCTGGAACTCACTATGTAGACCAGGCTGGCCTTGAACTCACAGAGATCTGCCTGCCTCTGCCTCCCAAGTGCTGGGATTAAAGGTGTGTGCCACGTGCCCAGCCTATCCTGCTAATTTCTTATGACATCCATTACTATAGATTTCTGGTTTTCTGCCTCATAATTTTCTATTCCTGTTTTACAAAAAGTCTCACTTTTGTACAGCATTGTGATCTCAAGTGATTCTTTTAAATTTCTTAAAAGTGTCTGAAGGATATTTTCAAATGAATTTCCTCTAATTCTCAGTTTTCTGTTTTCCAATATTTTTCATTTTTGGCCCTTTTAATTCATTCACAAATCACAAAAGACTCATTCATAATTGATGTGGTTATCAGAAAGGTATATCTTTTCTCATCACCTTGTTTCTGGGTGTAAGTGCACTCACTCTTAATAACCTGTTTGGAATCACCAATGCATACACCTTACCGAGCTCCCACCCATGCAACTTTCTCATCATTGGGCCCTGCTGGATGGACAAGGATTCATCCTCTGCCTCCACGGAGCCTGGGGTGCTGACAAGCTGATTTGGTGATGTGAGAACAGCAGTCTCCTACACACTGGAAGTCAAGGACAACTCCTGCACTTTGCCCATCCAGCACACTACATGCTCCTAGGAAGATGGCTCACTCCCGGGGCTCCTCTGCTGTCCCATTTTCTCTACTCAATTGTTTTCTGAGAGTTGCAGTTCTCCCATGGTAGGTAGAGGACAGTACACAGCACTCTGCACCTATCAGGTAGGCTGATAGCTACTAAACTTGACATCCTGAGCAATTGGAAGACCAAGATGCTATCTTTTTAATACAGGTGCTGTTTTTCCATTCAGTTCCACTGGTTTTGAGTTTCAGTGAAAATACCCCCAGATGCCTGAACCAGGTGAGAGGCAGTCATAATTTTTAGTTTGGTAAGTTTTGGCTTTCTTTATGGTCTTTGAAATGATTTTATTTGGAAGTTGAGGCTGTCCTAGGGTCATCTACCAATCAGAAATCAGATGTTCCCATCCAGAGTCAACTTTGTTTTCGCAGCTTCTGACTTTCTGGATGGTTTGAAGGAATGGTATCTCTAGCTATGCGAAGAGATAGAGATCTCTTTATGACAGGCTTCTGTCTGGGCAGAACAGATGGCCAACAACTGTGATGTTAAACAGCAGATGCCCCAAAGATTTATCCTAATAGGTAAATGGGAAACAAACCCCAACTGGACCACATGGGAGGATAGCTGGATTCTCAAAGCTCTGCCACTCTCTGACTACAGTCAGGACTAGGTCTAGGAGTTGTAGTCTTCTAAACTAGGTCAAATGGTCTCTAAAGCCTGCCCTCTTGGGCCTTCATGGTTTCGTCAACCAGGCTGGACCACCTGGCTTTAGCAGCCTGTTCCTTGCTCCTGTTCTCAGAGCTTCTGCTCATAGGGAGCAGAGGTAGAAGACATATCCCTTCTTGGTGTGCAGGTCCCAGCATGCCTTCTGTGTGCCATGGGACTAGCTGGTGGAGGGCTGTGGCATCCAGGGCACAGACCCCTCTACCTTCCTCTGGGCTCTTGTCAGGCCTGCCTCTGCAAGGCAAGTCCAGATATCCAAGTTCTCTCATTTCCTAAGTCTCAGACATTCAGTGACTTTGGGTTGAAAGTGAAAATATGGACAGGATATAAAACTTTTCTCCAGAGAATGTCTTTGAGGCACAGGAGCTGAGAATATTCCTTGTGCTGCCTTTTGTTGGACAAGAAACAGGCATTGCAGAGTTGCTTTGATGCTTGACAAGACCAATTTGCTTATGAGCTGCCCAGCATCTGAATGAAAATAGGGGCTCTGGGATGTGAAGAAAGAGCAGAAATCCATCATTTATCATCCATATTTTCCATAGGAGAGGAGGAAAGTGCTCCTGGACACACCCACATGGTGATAAATGTGGCCAGGTCAGTGGCAAAGCCCAAAGCTCAGACATGCATGGGCAGCACCAAGCCCCCTTGGTCTCCAGCATCTCTGAATTTGAGGATGTAATCCCACTGTCTAGACTGCAAAATGAGGTGGTGGGGTGGAGGGCTTGTGTGTATGTGGTATTTGTGCTACTGTATGTATGTTCATATGTGCACATGTATACATTTGTGTACATACATTTGAAGGCCAGAGGTCATCCTCTGGTATCATTCCTCAGGTGCCATCCACCTTATTTCTGAGACAGGGTCTCTCACTGGCCTGGAACTTGCCAAGAAGTCTAGGTTGGCTGTCCAGCAAGCCTCAGAAATCCACCTGCCTCTACCTCCCGAGCACTGGGATTACAAGCGTGGGTCACCATGCCTGGCTTTTTAAATGTGGGTTCTGGGAATCAACTCAGGGCAAACTCTTTACAGAATGTGCTGCCTCCCTGACTTAGCTCCTCTCCTCTGATATCATTCCTCAGGTAGCCCCTCTGTTTTCATACTCCTTCTCTTATTCTCTTTTTTCTCTCTCTTCCTCACTCTCTCCCCTTTCCCCCGCCTATATTTGCTCTGAGGAACTGAGCTGTGGCTCTTAGGCAAAGTATGCGCGACCTGAAATACTTGTGTGCCAAGGATGGTCTGCCAGATGGTTTAGAGGTTTGTCTTGTCAGAGTTTTACCTACACTCACAATTAGAAGAGCATGGTGAGGGGAGGAGGGGAGCCCAACAACCGTGAATGCCCCAAGTCCATTTCTGCTGCTCTCGGTCTCCCAAATGGATGTTGGTTTAGCTGTGGCTGCCTTTGCTGCTTGAGTGACTTGGCATCAGGTCCTCACCTCAGAGAAAGAGTTTCTGAGGAAAGCCAGCTGTCTACTTTGAGACAAAGCCAGTATGCCTCCCACCAGACTCTGACCAAGGACACTTGGATAACTGAGAGCAAAGTTAATAGTTTTGGTTTCACCAAGCTTACTCTCCTGACTCTGTGGTCACCTGGACCACCATGAGGCTTATGAAAAAAGCCAGGAATCAAGAGAGGCAAGGAAAACTGCAAAACATCTAACTGGAAACTATTAACGGCGTCCAAAATTTAGAGAACACAAAATAATAGAATAATGATATTTAAATGGCCCATCCCCACAGCAAGCTCCCCTTCCTCCCTGTGGCTCCAGCTAGCCCTCAGTAGCCAACAGCACAGCTTGCAGTCTGAGCACAAGTGTGTCGCCCCTCCTCCTCATGTGCTGGCACCTGTTCCTCTGCTGGCCTGAGCAGCCTGCATGACTAAGATTTACCAGCATTGATGGCTGACTGAACATTAAATATGTACCAGTGCAGTGTGATTCTTTTACTTACTTTCTTACTTGTTTGAATGCAAGGGATCCTATTAGTCTTCCTTTAGAGGCTCTTGACTATGCAAATCGGTTCCAGAGGAAGGGTTGACTTGCTATTCTGTTAGTACCAAAGGGTCACCTCTTGCGAACAGAAAAGCAAAGGGAGTTTACCTCCTTTCTTCTTTTCTCAAAAGCCCATAGATTCTTGCAAAGAACAAGACCAGTGGCACAAATGTGAGCTTTCTGTCCTTGATGTTTTACAACCCAACCCCAGTTGCTCTCTCTTAGGATCCACCTCCTGGCTAAAGGTTGCTCTCGCCCCTTTTTGCACGATCCCCAGCTTTGAACTCTGCAGTTGGAAGAGGAAAAGGATTCTCCTGTAGGTTTCAGACCAGTATATTTGCTGACAGACTGGATGGTTTCTTTCCCCACCCCCACCCTCTGTCCTGACAAGATCATATTGAACTATTCAGGGAGAGTATTTACTGACTGAAGCCGAATGGAGCACTGCTGCATTATTTATCATAGACTAACAATACCCATCATATATAGAATGTATTTGGACATAAATTAGTGATGCTAGGAAACACCAGTGGTCCAGAGCCTTTTAGGACTTCTGACATGTAAAAACACATCCTAGTCTTATCTCTGATACAAGGCTGAGAAGAGAGAACTTTGGCTTTGAAAAAACTTTACAAGGAAAACAACAATCATTAACCTTTTATTTGTCACTAGCCCTCTGGGAAGTTACATCTATTACTGCATAAGGCTTGGAAAATCCTTTCAAATAATGAATTCTTAAAAATTTAAAATTAAAAAAAATTATTTTATGTGTATGAGTGTTTTGCCTGTATGTATGCAAACACACCCATGTGTGCAATGCCTACAGAAGCCAGAAGAGGGTGTCAGATTCCCTGGAACTGGAGTTGTGGATGGTTGTTAGCCACCGCGTTGGTGTAAGAACCAAACTGGGTCCTCTGCAAGAGCAGCCAGTGCTCTTAACTGCTGAGCCATCTCTCCAGCATCTCTCCAGCTCCTTAACCTCACCTTCTAAAACCACTTTTCTTTTCCTCTGAGCATCTACTGTGTGCCAAATGTGACAGGTAGAATCTTTTGTGTGTTGGGGGGAAATATGTACATGTGCATGTGAGCACATATGCACATGTGTGCCTATGCATGTGGAGGCCAGACGCTGAGGTTGGGTATCTTCTTCAATTGCTCTCCACCTTATTTTTGTGACAAGCTCTCCCACCAAACCTAGAGCCCATTAATTCCCTAAACTGACTGATCAATGAACTCCAGGGATCCTCCTGTCTCTGGCTCCCTAGTAATCAGGTAACAGACACACACCACAATACATGGTTTTTATGTGGGTGCTAGGGATCCAAACTTAGTGCTTGTGAAGCAAGCACTTTACCAACCGAGCCAGCTCCCCAGCCCACAACTAGCCTCTTAATGTTCTGGGGTGCTGGGCATCAGGATCCCCAGTAGGTGAAGAAACTAAAGCTGAAGGTCATGTAGCTGATAAGCCACCAGTGAAGCTATCTTGGTTCTGAGCTGAAGCTTCTACCCTGCATTTGACTCACTCTCTGGGCAGGAAGGCAAAGGTCGTTCTTGGCCTCAGTGTCTGCTACCTATCACTGCAATAACGTTGCATAACATAACCACAAAGCAGGTGACATAAGACGGTGTTTATTTCTGTTCAGTAGTCTGTGGCTTGGCCTGGCTGTTCTGCTGATCCAGGCTACACTTGGCTGATCTCAGCTGTGCTTACTCAAGCACCTGTAGTCAACTGCTGGGTCAGCTGGGGGTGATCCAGGATGGTTGGGGTTGGGCCATCCCATCTCCTCCAGCAGCTAGCCTGGGCTTATTCACACAGCAATGGGCAAAGTTCCAGAGCCTAGACAAACTTCCATCCAATCTTTCATCCATAATGCTTAAACTGGGCCCTTCATCACCACCTTGCAGACTAGTTCCCGTCATCAAGCCCTGAGTATCTTCAGCTGACACTGTGTTTTGCTAGTGGAGCCAGAGCCCTCTCTTCTTCTCTCAGCTCTCTGCAAGGACTTTTGCTTTTGTTGCTATGGTGAAATACCTTAGGCTGGGTACTTGACAAAAAAAAAAAGGTAGTGTGTTTCATTCAGTTCTAGGGATTCAAGGGTACAGCACTGTGAAGGCATGACTTTGGTGAAGACTACATAGCAGAATGCTTTATGACAAGAGTGTGTGTGAGAGGGAGAGATCAGATAGTGAAACAGGAAGCTAGAGGGAGACATGAGGGTCCAGCTCCAACGGCATAACCTCACGACCATCTGCTGGGTCCTATGTCTTAATGAAGAGGATGTAGCTTCCAACAGAGGAACCCTAAGGAGGGAGGAGCACACTTCAACTACGTCCAGATTGTAGTATAACCTCTCTTTTGTCCATGTGCTCATGGTTTCAGAGGGGCAGAGGGTTAGAAGAAGTCATTTCTGAAGACTCCTTGTGTTAACAGATCTACACAGGAAATGATGCTGTACTTGGGGGAAGGTGACATATGGACTGGGGAATGAGGTAGGAGGAAGGAAGAAAGAGTGCTGGATGTAGGAACTGAAAGGGCAGTTCGATTCTTGGAGGACAGGGATGGGTCAGACAGTTCCAGAAAAAAGAAATGAGAGTTGAAGGGAAGCAGAAAGAAGTCTAGAAGTCAAATGTAAAAGGTCAGAGAAGAGAAGAAAAACCAGTTTCAAGACACTGGGATCCCCTCAGTCTACACTTGACCTGCTGCCACTTGGCGCCTAGGACCTGCTCCAGGCGCTTCCCTCAGCAAATAATTCATAAGCACCCACTGAAAGTGTTTCCTGGTAAGGGCAGTGGAGAGCGCCATTTCTCCCCACATTCACACCCTGAAGCTGCTATTGGGAGGGGGTGGAGAGCCAGGTTTTTGTATTTAATGAGATCCTGCATAGCAGTTCTTATCACTTCATGCTAATGATTCTGCTGCAAATCACCAGCTAATTCTCTAAAAACAAGCCAAGGGTCTCTTGCTCTTGCTCACTGGGACTCTGATTTCGTGGTGCAAAATTCAAGAAGCGATGGGAGTTTTCCCTCCAGAAGGACAGGAGGATTCTATGCTCAAGTTAGGTCACCTTTATTTTAAGAGCCCTTCAGGGAAGGACAAGGGAGGCCAAGAGGAGGGTTTCCAGGCTCACTGACTGTGTCACCCTCAACAAAGGTGGGCCACTGAACTTTCGCCAATTGTAACATTCCCATTCTGTACCTCTGCCTCATCTTCCTCTCAAAGATAGGTAGGAAGAAAGTTCAAGAGGACATCCAGCCTTTGACTCAGTTGGTACTCATTTTTTGGGGCCTCTTGTTTCCTGTATGAAACTGACAGTCCCTGACAAAATGAGAGCCCTAAAGACCTGGGACTGTAATGAAGACCAAGTGGCAGGAGGAACAAGGTGTGCCTATACTCCGAGCAGTTAGGTGGCAGAGGCAGGAGGATTGCCACAAGTTCAAGGTCAGCCTGGTCTATGTAGCAAGTTCCAGACCATCTAGGGATATAAAGCAAGACCCTGCATCAAAGCAAAACAAACAAAACAGTGGCAAGAGGCTTTAAGAAATTAAAGCTGGGCTAGAGAGATGACTCAGATGTTAAGAGCAGGGGCTGCTCTTGCAGAGGACCTGGATTCTATTCCCAGCATCCACATGGTGGCTAACAATCATCCATAACTCCAGTTCTAGAAGATCCAGTGCCCTCTTCTGACCTCTGCCAGCATTGCATAACGTGGGTACACTTACATACATGTAAGCAATACACTCGTACACATAAAAAATAAAAATAATAAATAAAATTTTTTAAAAAAGAAATTAAAGCCATTGATCCT
>NW_008357638.1:1628128-1685628 GCF_000622305.1 Nannospalax galili | reverse complement strand
AGTTGGCAGAGGACTTCAGTAAATGCTTACAGAAGCTATTTGCCCAGATTTTGTTAACAGATGATAACCACACATCACTATTTATTCAGCATCCTCCAGATGAAGGCTCAGCACCAGGAAAATGGGATAAGGTTGGTGGTCTTGGGGTATGAAATGGCTCTGTGGCCATGCACAATAGTTCCAAGATCTCAGAAGGACCTGGGGGGAGTGTAAAAGCAAAATACTGCCTCAGAAGTACTGAAGTAGAGTCCCACGTACTGCTCTGCACAGAGGCCCCTCCACTTGCAGTAGGACATGACAAGTGCTATTCCCCAGAGGAGAATGCAGCTTTGCCCTGAAATGTGGTCTAGGACCATTACGCTCACTGTCTGGATCTCCACTAATATCCTTTTAAGAGGAAAATCATTCTGCCTGATCTGTCTAGCTCAGGGCTGCTGGGGTAATCCAATGTGAGGAAGGATGAGAAGCATTTGCCCATACTACCTCAGCCTCCTCCAGAGGTAAGCACTGTGATTTCCTTATTTGGTTGATGAAGACAGGTCCTGAGAGGTTACGTATACTGTGGTGGTGGGAGTTGAGATTTGAACCCAGGCACATCAAATCAGAGAGCTTTCCAGTCAACAGACTTTCCATGCAACAGATGGTCTTCTGAGCTTTTAGAGATCAAGTTACTCAATGGACCTTTGGGGACAGCATCACTTAAGAGTTAATGAGAAATGCAGAATTTCAGGCCCCCACCCCAGCCTACCTGCAGCCACGGCTGCATTTTTAAATTTTTATTTATTATTATTATTATTGTTATTATTATTTGTGTGTGTGTGTGTGTGTGTATGAGTGTATTGCCTGCATGTATGTAAGTGCATACATGTCCTGCATTGTGCATGGAGGTCAGAAGAGGACATCAGTCTCCCCTGGAACTGGAGTTCCAGGCAGTTGTTAGTTGCCATGTGGGTGTTAGGAATCAAATCCGGGACCTCTGCAAGAGCAGCCAGTGCTCTTAACCACTGAGCCATCACTCCAGCCCCAGGTCTGCATTTTTTAAGACTTTTTTTTTTAATTGGATACATCTGCAATTCTAATGAGCTCTCCAGATGACTCCTACACACCCTAAAGTCAGAAGTGTTTCTGTAGATGGTCTGAGATGTTGCAGGAGAGTCTCATCTGAAGTTTGGGCAGCCAGGCAGGAATTCACATAATTCAACAAGATGTAAGAACCCAGGGGTATGAGTGGAGATGAACAAAGAAGTGTTCTTGGCAAGACTGCAGGGAGCAGGTAAGGGGGGGACTGGAAAAGATTTCAGTACCTTCTGTCTAACCTGCCATTACCAGGGAACTTTCCCTCATGAGAAAATCCTAGACAACCCTCCCTCAAGAGAATGGGATTTAAGATAGGAACAAATAGTTTTTGTGTGGATATATTTAATTTTGGAAGATAATATGATTAATTTTTTTAATGAAAGAAATACTAGTAAGAAATTGTTTAGCAAGACTGGCATGCCCCAGAAGTTTGCCTCTTAGAGGTTCCTCTTCCTGCTGCCCTTTGAGGGTGGTGTCACATCATATACTTCAGGAGTGAGTCCTTTTTCTTCCTGTGTGCCACATCCTCCAGGGAAGGTGGCCAGTTAAGTGAGGGTAAGTTCAGCTTCCAGGGCCTCTTTTCCAGGAGTGTTGTCCTCAGATTAAATCCTGTTTCAGCCCATTCTGGAAACTATGACAAAATATCATAAGCTGTACTGTAACAACAGAAATTCGTTTTTCTCAGTTCTAGAGACTGAAAAGTAAAAGACTGAGGCACTGTCAAAATTAATGTCTGGCAAGGGTCTGCTTTCTTGTTCATGGATGATGGCATCATAATGTGTCCCCACACATTGGAAGGCACTCACTAGTCTCGCTCACTTTTGTAAGAGCACTTGTCCTATTCATGAGGGCTCCACCCCCATGACCTACTCACTTCCCAAAAGCCTCACCTTCCAATATCACCCCCTGGGGGACTAGGATTTCAGCAGACAAATTTGGTAAAGATATACAGCAAATCCTCACCTCTGGAAGGATAGTCCCCAAGTACCCTGAAGTGACTGTGCAGAACACAATGGGCGGGAAATGCCTAGATGAAGGCCTAGGTACTCTTACACACCAGTACATCTGCTCACCACCCTGAGTGCTGTCCAGGGGGGACAGGTCAGCCCAACAGTGGAGATTTCTAACCTGGGGAGTGAGATATCCAGTAGAATTTGATTCTAGAGGAGGCTGCCCAGCCAGGTCCTCCATCTCTTTCTGGTCTTTCCCCCATGACACTGTTAAGACTGTAATGCTTCAAGGAAGCTGAGATTTCTTTCAAGTCTTTTTAACCCAGGTCCTCATGTCTCAACTTTGTGATTGTAGGAACTATATTATTTAACCCTTATGAGCCACTTCTCTGAGTAGCCATATCTATTTGGGAAGTGCACTAATTCCCTGAGTCAAGATAACCATTTATCACCTCTGTGCAGATCGTGCCCTATGTCCTTACTCCAAAAAGAGTCAGTTGGGAATATTACACAGATTTGGCCACTGCCTAAGAAGTTTCAGGCTGGGGGACAAGTAATGACATGAAGTATAACGTCCTAGATGCTTATGTGAATCAGGTATGGACATTCTCTTCTAGTAAACCAGAGACTCTTCATGAACTAGCAACAGACATATCTAGGACCCTAAAACTTGTCATTGTAACTTTGGGCTTCTTCCTCCACTTTTACCTCACCCCACACATGTCTTCTTATATTGGCTGTACTTTAAAGTAGTCAAAATAGAATTGGCTAAACCAATTTTTTTCATGAATTAAAAAAAATATTTTTATTTATTTTCATTTTATGTGTATGAGTGTATTGCCTGCATGCATGTGAGTGCACCCATGTTGTGCAATGCCGTGGAGGTCAGAAGAGAGCTTCAGATTCCCCTGGAACTGGAGTTAAGGACAGTTCATAGCCGCCATGTGGGTGCTGGGAATCAAACCCAGGTCCTCTGCAAGAGCAGTCAGTCCTCCCAACCGCTGAGCCATCTCTCCAGCCCCTCATGATTTTTTAAAAAGTTTGGATTGACAGGATTTGGGTCAGGATATGATCATTCTCTCAAGTTGACTTTCATCCTGTTTACAATTCTTGGAGTCATGTGGATAGAAGTCTTGATGGGAAGGAGGCGACAAAACACTTCTAAGTTTTCACTCCAGAGGGTAACTTCCGCTCATCTGAAAACACTTCTAGAGGGTGAACATGAAAAAGGAACCCTCTTGCCAGCCCTCCCTGTGATGAGGAGGTTCTTTACTTCCTTCACCATGCCTGATTTGAGAGATAAGAAATTTTCAGTGTTCTAGGGGACCAGGGTAAAACAGAAAGACAACTTGAGTGGGTTCCAAACCAGACTATGCGAAGCAGCCCTGGCTTCTCCTTTCTCCCACCCCCACTTACTAACTGATGCCTTCCATCACTCAGATGGACTGGGTTGGCTGGCTATTGACAGCCAGGCAATCTGCACAATAAAGCTTAATGGTTTACATCCCCTGTACACTTTGTCAATGTTTTCAATGGATCACTTTTCCCGCCAGGTCCTCATACTGCCACTGATTCCTTTTCTTTCTCTCTTCTCTTCAAGCATGCAAACGCAAAGAGCAAGAACCAAACAAAGACAGGAACAACTCCCAGAAGAAATCCCGCCTGGTGTTCACCGACCTCCAACGCCGAACGCTTTTCGCCATCTTCAAGGAGAACAAGCGCCCATCGAAGGAAATGCAGATCACCATTTCTCAGCAGCTGGGGCTGGAGCTGACCACAGTCAGTAACTTCTTCATGAATGCCCGGCGCCGCAGCCTGGAGAAGTGGCAAGATGACCTGAGCACTGGGGGCTCTTCATCCACCTCCAGCACTTGTACCAAAGCATGATGCAAGGACTCTCACCTGGGCACAAGTCACCTCCAAAAGAGGACAACAGATACCAAAAGAAACACAGAGGAGAAAAGACATCGGATTCTTAGCTGGGGCCCTTCACTGGTGACTTGAAAGCACAATTCTCTTGAAACTTCTATTCTAGCTGTAATCATAGGCCAGGTGTTCTTTTTATTTTGTTTTGTTTTTAATGGCTACAGAGTTCAAGTGCAAGCTGAAAACTAATTTTTTTGAACCAGACACTATCCTCTGAGCATGCTAAGCATCCCAGAGATCCAAATGGGGCCTTCCTGAAGCAAGTTAATTACAGCATGGTGTCAACCAATGCTGCAAGCATCAACAGTCCCTCTCTGGGTCCTGACAACCTCTTGCGTTCTTTTCCCACAAATAATTGGGAATTTGGCCCAAGTAAGGACAATAAGTTTAGACTTCCAAGACACTACAACAAGAGAAGAATCTAACAGTAAGAAAGACCTCATTTGCTTTCCAAGTGTTTAGCCTCACTGTATCATCATGCACCAAAATTCTCAGCCATAACATTAAAAAAATCAGAATGGTAATTACTGAGCACAAGTTTTAAATATGGAAGTTTAAAATAAAAAAATCCAAGGACCTGTTTTTCCAACTCAGGCATCTTTTCACTGAATGGTTTAGAAAGCTTTAAATTAATCACAGTTTACAATTTTTCTTTTCTTTACCTCCTGGAAATCTCGTGTGGTCTTTTGGATCCGTCAAAAAAAAAAAAAAAAAAAAATCAGTTCACTTGAGCTCAAAGTATCAAGCACAACAAAGATAAACAGAAGGAAGGAAGGTTCTGGTTTCACTGCATCCGGTTTTTCAAGACGGTTTAGATCCGTCTTCATTGTTGTGAAGTCATTAGGGATCGTTGGGAATATGGCTTCAAGCACATTTTGCAGTTTGCTACAAATTTTGTTTGTACATAACGCAGCTGCACACTCAGGAGGCCAGTTTAACTGTTACGGTACAGGAGCAATCACATTTTAAAAGATCTAGATTTTTTTAGATCATAATGTATCCTTGATTTGCTAGTCACCCAGCTCCACCTATGCATATTGTGACTACCATTCATTCTTCTTTCTGATTTGTGTCGTTCCATCCCATTAGTGGGGGTGTTTCCAGTATTTTCTAGAAAGAAGTAAGTTAATAAACCACCATACTGTCATCTAGTCCTAACTCTCTTCCATTGTTGACTCATCCATGCAAAACAGCTGACTAAATCTGGAGAAAACACAGCACACCAAAGAAGCAGAATACTGCATACCAAAGACATGTATTACCTGCCATTTTCTAGCCTAAACATACTGTGATTACTTTTAGAAATCAGAACACCTCTGTAACTCCTAATGGCATTCGGCTCTTGCATTTGGCTCACCATCTGGCTGAGTGGACCAGCAATGCCAAGGACGTTATCCAAGCCACCCAGGCAGTGGCTTCACCACGCCAGCTCTGGTTGTCACCTTCCCATAGCAAATGGAAGAGGGCCTGCAGAACTCTGGGAGATTGCAAAGGTCATGATGTGCATATTTACCAGTGAATGGCCCCAGGTGGGCACCGTGGGGGTGTTCAAAGCAAGCCAAACGCTGCAATGATTCCTTACAGACACTTGAGACTGACTTTTGTATGAATTACTTAATCGAAACCAAAGAAACTTTTTCTGCACCTACTTCTGCAACAAACAGAACTGTCCCATTAAATGAATAAATGAATCCATAAATCAGTGGAAATCACTACCAACAAGAAGAAAGCACGCCAGAATTAAAAAAAAAAAAAAAAAAGATGAAGACACACTGTGTTCAAACAGACTTCTTGGGACATTTTTTTGGAAGCAGATTTGAAAGAAAGGGTTGAGACAAGAATGAAAATACAGAAAAGCCTCCGTGGCTGCTGCTTCGTTTGACAACTCACATGGTAATCTGAAAGTTGAAGATTGTCTTTAATTTGTGCCTATGCAGTTTTTCAAAAGAACACGGAACAGAGCAACAGAAACCTCAACAGCTACAATACCAAAGATGAGGATTCTCGCAACTTTTGTTTCAGTTCATTATCTCCTTTTGCCTGGCTAAAATACTTATAGCGTCATTGATCTGTACAAAGGTAATCGATTTTGTTTCTTTGAGCAACAAAAGGAAAGGGTTATTTGTTTGATTCTATTGTTTCCCTTTAATTTTGTTTTATGGCTTTTTACCCCAACATGGAATCCCCTAAAGGTTCCATGAGTCCAAGTTTAAGATGTTGGGATACTGAATTATTCTCTCTCTCTTCAGTAGAGCTTGGGAATTGCTACTGTCACTTGAATGTTCTTTGCTTAGCCCTTAGACTTGGTTCCTTCTATGTTCAGAGTCTCATCATCGGGGAGGGAAGGGGAATGGGGGTCAGGGATAGGAGTCTGGGTGACACAGCCTCTCTGGAGTCACAGAACCAAAGAATTTATAGAGGAATTTATAGCCTCATCTTCATGTGATTGCCACATCTTAACAGGGCTTCATTTGGGGGTGGGGAAACATGTAAAAAGAATTACCAGTTTCTACTTTTCTATTAGCTTTTTAAAAAAAATCAGCTGTAAAGTTGCATTTCTAAAGAAAGATATATATACTATATGGGTACATATACAGATCAACTTGCATTGGTGATAACCCAAAAGTTTTGCTGTCCAAATTTGTGTCTTCTTTTTGTCACATGTTCCATTTGCTGAGTACGCAGCTCACAACTGTGCTTATTTCTCATGCCATCCAGAGTTAATTTACCACTGTGGATGATTGGTAGCATTCATATGTCTATGTCAATTTCTAGAAACGTTTGAAAGTCAAGTTCAAGCATTTCAACATTTAACTTGTTGATGAATGAATTTCTGGTATAAGTGAGTTTTATTTGTATTTAGTCGTCTCTATTCCATGCTTCAAACATGATCAAGGTGATAAGAAAGATTCATTTACCGCACTGGCCCAGAGGTAGGCCACTGGCAGCTGGGGACTCATCTTCTGTCACTGCTGGGAATATTCAATAGTCCATTCCCATCAGCTATAGAATATGATGCCCACCCAGAAATCCATTTTCCAGGAGATACCCTGTTCACAGGGTGTTCTAGATTCCTCTCGGTGAGCAGATCCACCAGGGACTTCTCGCGGGGAAGTCCAGTTCCTGTTGCAATGGGTTGATCAGGTTTCCTCAGGGTGGTAATTACCAATTTGCATTGACAAGCCTGTGTACAACCATAGCCGGCACTGGGGTGGGACAGTGTTGTTGTAAGGGGGAGGTATCTCAGTCCTGGAAAAAAGACATACAGCAGATTTGGGGGAGTGTCTCAGATTCTTTTTCCTTGGAAAGCCACAGCATTCTCTGTGTCACTTCCTGACTCTCCCCATGTGGGTGTGGTTTCTGGGGCACCCCCCATGTGGGTGTGGTTTGTAGGGGCATCACTGAGAGAGTGTGGCTCTCTGTGATTTTTGTAATCTGCCCTGCCTGGGGGATGGCTTCTTCACTTGCCCCTTGTTTCCCTTTGTTCCTCACTTATACTCCACAGATCTTTTGTCAAAGGACCAAGAAAAAAAAATGTTTCATCAGGGATTGTTCCCATTATGGGTTGGTCATATGAATTTTAACATGGGCATTTCTAAATGAGTCCTTGTGACTTGTGACCATTGGAAATAGTGGCTCTTCTTGAGATCAGATTAAGGAACCAAGCCTCTTGATTTGGTTGGTATTCGTTGACACACTAATAACAGCATTTGGGTTTTTGCATTATCTAGGATGTGTAGGCCAACAAGGCTGCCTTTGGGAACTGACATTTCAACACTGGTCAGATTCAGGTCTCGGTGACCAGAGAAGATGCCATGTGTGAAAGATAAAGGCAACAGTCTTCCTCCAAAGACTCTTGATGTCTCTTACCAAATCATACCAGAAAGAATACTTGATTAAGAAGTTACATACATCTATAAATGTATATGTGCACCTGCACATATGTGTCAAAACTTTAAGCCCTACACAGTATCAATTTATTAGAAATCAAAAAGAAAAAAATTTCTATCCTGAAAGGTTAGAATTCAGTGTTTTTCCTCAAAGCCTTTACATTTTTGTTTTAAATTAATAGTTTCAGAGAAAACAGCCATTTGGAACTGGTTATAGTCTAGAGTTTACCCCCTCAGTTCAAGAGAAGTTCCAGGCATCCCTCAGCCATCAGTAACTAAGCATCAATGTGAAGAACAGTTCACAACCCAGTTTCACATTCTTGGGGTGACAGAAATTCAAATGCTCACAGCTGTTGAGTAGAAGATGTTTTTCTTTAAGCCTTCACATAATTAGGCTTTATTTTTGTTTTCAATGTGATTATAGTTCTGGGGATAAAATTCCTTCATTTCCAGATTTTTTTTAAACAGAGTTAATATATTTCTTTTAAAAAATGAAAGCAACAGCAGTAATAAAACTCAATGCCATTATTTAAAAGCTTTTTCCAAATGTAATAAGAGTGTTTAGCTTGTGCACATAGCAATACAGTCTGAGCTAGGAAGCCCAACATGGCACTTTCTCTGCAAAAATCAGTTTCATATATAGCCTCTCATTTCCCAAAGGCTTTTGGTAATTTTGGACTTGGAAATCCAAGCTTATTATCATTTTAAGCTAAAATAAAATGAAAACTAGGAAGTTAACTAATCCTGTTAAATACACACATACACATACACACACACACACACACGCACGTGCGCGCATGCACAAACACACTTTTCTAAGTAAAGCAGTGAACTTCAAAGCTAACTATAAATAATCAATTTTAAATAATCAACTCTCAGTGCCAGTAAATTAATGTTGAGCATATTTTAAAAGAAATAATCACTATTACATAGGTACAAGGAGAAACTTTCCATTTTCAAAAATGTCAGTGGACTCATTTTTTTTTTTTCTGAACACTATGAAGTAGCATGAAAATACACCTTTGGAGGAAACTTCGGTCTTCAGGGGGTTGTCTATTTTGAATTTTTCAAAATCTAAGAACAGACTGAGTTCCGAGGTTGTTAAAGAATAAATGAAGCCTATTAAGATCTGTAGAAAAGTAGACACCGGCTGTGGTTAAGGCTGACTACAGGCCCCAAACACTACTTTAGCAGTAGCCCTTCTAGATTCCTAATAGATCAGAGCTGACTTTTTACTGTCCTTATTGTTGATACTTGATTCAGACTTGTTAGCCTAACCAAGAAGAGGGAGTTGAATGGTTGGAAAAGAAGGGCAAGAGCTGACATAGTGATGTCTTTTGATATTTATTTTCAAAACTGTATAGCTTAACCATTTTTTACCATTAACCAACAGAAGATTCTGGTTTTAAAATAAGGCCACAAAAATCCTCACTGGAGAAGAATGATGTTCCAGGTGGCTGGGTTTAAATATGGATGCTACAATAACTATTTTCTATAAATTATTTGTTTCTTTGCAAAGTAGAGGGTTGTTTATTTGTTTTAGAAAGTCCCAAGTACTTACTAAACACAAAAGTAATTATTAAAATAACATAGGACTTCACATAGATAGATGCAAGATATCATTGAGGCTGATGGGTTATATGGTGTGAGTCCCTAGGACCTTCAGTGCCTATCTACCTCAGATACCCAAGTGACTCCAATAGTCTGTGGGCCGTAAAAGCTATAGCCCAAACTTTCCCTTGTAGGCTTTGAGTTAGGTTGATGGACACTAACTGGTTAATATGTTTTCAGTGGAGAAAACGTGTATAAAGGGAAAAAATACCATGTCACTACACATTTGGTCATTCCATGGGAGTCTTCCATTTGACTCTGTTATTAGCAACAGGCATTTCACATGGCATAAACCTTGGTACATAAGTTTGCCTAACACTTTATATAGTCTGTGGGCTTGGATGTACACAGATCTAGATACATATTTCAACATCTTTTTTCATAGTTCTCTTAATATCCACACACATTGCCTAGATGTATCTAGACCATGTACATATAAGTGTGTACAGACATGCTTAATACATATATACTGTACTCTGTTACAATAAATAAATTTCAAATCATCTTGTAACAGATATGTGATAATTTTACCATGTATCTTGTCTTTGTGATTTATTCTAATGCTGAAAACCAAAGTGCAGGAATGTAAGAAAAAGTATCCCAGCATCTTCATTTATTATGTATACTTAGAATTACTTTCATTTTGGGTACATCCAAGACAAACAACTGATAATGGAACCTTGGATATTATTTAATCATCTGTGTTAGATGCTTGATGACTTTGGTTGAATAGCTTTATTCTGGATTTCTCATAACTAAAGCTAAATCCAAAGACCCCAAAATAAAAAAGAACAGAGAGAGATAGAGAGAGAGAGAGAGAGAGAGAGAGAGAGAGAAAGAGAGAGAGAAGGAAAAAAATTGCAAAGTCAATTGCAAACCAATGGGAGAAAATGGGCTCTGGTTTCCAGGGTTGAAACAATGGTAGTGTGGCCTTATGGAGGCTGCATTAGCTAATGGGGAGTGGTGATTTCTTTCTCATGCTTGTCACATACAAATGGTCTTTAATGTGAGAAAGCTTTAGAGGTTATACTTTCCTGTTTTATTTTCACTTAGAATATAGGAAGAAATGACATGTTTGTACATTGAAAAATGAAGGCAGTCTCTCCCACCCCCAGAAATTTTTTAACTTGTCTCTTTTAATTGTGACCCAACAAGATAAGTACCATTAATGTTCTTAATTTATTGAAATTAGTTTCTTGTATTATAGTCTATAGGATTTGAATAATTATTTAATCCTCTTTCCTTAGTTTGATTTTACTCTTTGTTCTTATTTATCAAAAATCTAGAGCAGTGGTGCATCTGAGATGCAAAACCTAGCTATAATACTCCTGAAGTTTAGTTTGCTTTATAAAGCAGTGAAATTCTGTTACAGACAGGGAAGAAATACAGGTTACAAACAAAAATATAAAACAATTTGGGGTATTTTCCTTCTTGGATTATCTTTTAAAATAGTTTAATGATTATTAAGTTATTTAATTTAAGTTCACAGCCCCACCTGGTACCAGGCAAACTTCACCTTCTTAATTATTGGGGCCCTCAGAGCCTTTCTATTGTAACTTATTTATTTAACTTATTCAGCATCTGTGACAGATGCGCTGTATAGTTTATATTTTTTATTTAAAACAACAGAGAGCACTGCAGTTTGTTTGCTGTCAGAACAACAGAGCAGATTTTGTGGACAAGCAGTGACTGCTCAGCCCGAACCTGCGCATTCAGAACACGAGCTGAGACCTACTTCACCAGCCTGGATTTCGGGGCTTCTATATGGAAACTGGAAAAATAAATAAAAAAATCATAAACCAAAAAGAGAGAACCCTTATACTAGCTGCTTCCAAGAAAGAACTCTGTGTGTGTAAAGCAACAAAAGGAAAAAAAAAGCAGAAAAAAAGGAAAAAAAAAAAAGGAAAAACTTTCTATTTCTAGTGAGAACCAAAGAAGGCTACCTCACTGACTTTTTCCATTTGTAATTTTAATCGTGTTGATGACACCAAAGATACCAAAGATTTCTTTCTCTGTGCGGTCTGCATTTTGCTTGTGCTCTTTTAATTTGAACTCTTCTCTCTGACATATGGTATGTACAGCCACAGCTCAGAAACCCCAAAGAAATAATGTTCTATGTGATGGTGGCTGCTAATCTGGAAAAGGATATTTTCTGTGTTTCTTGTGTTTATTTGCTGCCCCCTCCCACGTGTTCAGGATGCAAGTTGGGATGCTGCTGTAATTGGATTCCTTAAAGTTCCAGTTCCAATTTGGTGAAGAAGACTGGTTGGAGATGGCCTTCAGCCCTACTATGACCTCTGTACCCCTGGAGCTATCACAGGGAAATATGTCCAGCTATTGCAACCATAGAAATAAGCATTTGATAGGAGAGTTGGAAGGGACCTTAGTATTCCTTTAGTCCAGTTCCCTGTGGCCAGGAGGCTTGAAGTAGTCATCCAAGTCCAGCAACTTCGCAGCCCAAGTCCATCCACGCCCCCTGCTCCACCCCCTATGCCCTGTTCTCCATTGGTCACATGCTGTCAAATAGGAAAGTGGTAATCCTTGAGCAACAAGCAGAGACTGAATTTATGGATTAATATTTTTATCCTTTAAGAATAATCCCAGACAGCTTCAGTATCTTATATCATTATGTATCCAAAGTCACATATGATATATTGCTTGGTAAAATGGCCAACCTTGAAATACTAGGGCTCACTCAGAGATTTCTGTCCTGGGAAGCATACTGACCCAAACAGTATGATCACTTTTGAACCCACCCATTACAAAGTATTATAAAAATAAAGTTCTGATCGATAGGAGGAAAAAACTCCTGGCCTATTGAGTTTAGTTAGTATGAATATTTTAAAGTCAGTATTTACCAAGAAAGGGAACTTGACCGTTATTTTCCATCAGGACAGTCCAGCTGTCAGCTCTTCTCTTTTCACCTAAGGGTGTTCACATTTCACTTCTAGGTCAACTCTGTTTACAAGAGAAATTTAATCCTCACATTGTTTGATGCTAAATTATATTCATTGTAAATGAAAGATGACCCCAAAATGTCACAGGACTGGATATGCCAGTTTAAATAATGGTTACTTACCATTGCTTCTCTCTTTTTTTTCCTTTTTCAAAAAATTAATTGGTCTCCTTTTAGTCTTTAGATTCTATTAAACGACTAAATCACTATTATGATCTTTCATCCAAGTGATTTGAATGTTAGCCAATGAAACTTCTTCAGCTTTTGGTCAAGCAGGGTTTAGACACAAACAGATTCCCATCTCTAGTTTATAGCTCTTTATTGAATACTACACGTTTACATTTCATGCAATAGTTATCATTGAGTTTTTAAAGAGACTGTTAGACAAAGCTAAGAAAGGAAGACCAGGTGGCTCACCAGTTCATCAAGAGAGTGTAGATTCTATGGCTAGTAGAATAATTTACAAAACAGACATGTTGATGTAGGAAAAATTCATTCTCTTTCTTTTTTCTTTCTTTGAGACAAGGTCTCATATAGTCCAAGCTGGTCTTGAACTCCTTATTCTCCTGCCTCCGCTTCCCTAGTACTGAAATTATAACTGTGAGCCACTATACCCAGACCAGTTATCCTTCCCCAAGTTCCATCCTGACAAATGTGAAAGTTACTTAGCTAGATGAGTCCAAAGAATCACATTCTCCCTTTACAAGGCAAACATATAAGGCCTTCCTTCCAAACAGGTGATCACCAAATTTCCATTGGAAATAAAATTCTCCAAATACCTGGGAGACAACAAATTCACTAAGCAGCAGAGTGCTCCCCTGTGAGCAACATCACCTTCCCCAGCCTTCCTACAACTGAGCCCCCAGGAGAGAGTACCTAGAAAGAGCAATGGCAGCCTGAACACAGAAAACATCCTAATTGGCAGACCCCTCCTCAGCAATCCCCCCTCAGCCTCATGCTTCACTTGCAAAGTGTGACATAACCACGGGACGAGTGCCTTGCTTGAACCAAAGCAACGATTTAGCCAGTCTGGACCTCTCTGTGCTTTTTTTAATCCTTCCTGTGAATACCTCAGCTTCAACTGGGCCTCCATACAGTAAATTGGTGGGCTTATTGTACTGTGGTGCTTTGCAATGCAACCCTGCAAAGAACAAGATTTGTACTAATACCAAAGGTTTTTTCTCTATGTCTCCTCCTCCTACCTCCCTGTTTCCCCCCTTTTCTAGTTCTTCATGGTTCCAAAGCTTTAATATGAACCTGGGCATGTTGGCAATGCAGACCGCGCAATTCCTTACCGAATTTTCTCAGATATACCTCATAGATAATAGTGTTTAGAGTAATGTTATTATAGCGTATGTAATAAATTATTCACTGTTTCTTTTGGTAACTGTGATTTAAAAAAAGAAAAAAGAAAAAAAAGCTTTATACGTTTTAGGTTGTGCTTTTGTAATAGACGAAAATGTGCGCTTAAAAATGAAATGTATGTTCTTTTTATTTTTCTTCTCCCCCACCTTTGGATTTTATTTATTCTGAATTGGGGAAAGTTGCAGAATGAGCCCAAAGTTTACAGTTTCATATTTTGCTGAAGAAACAATCTGTGTTCATTTGCTTTGTTGAGAAAAAAAAAAAGAATTATTTTCTACACTTGTGCTACTTGGTCTGAACAATTAATTGTTCTGTGTTAACAGTGTAGTATTATAATTAGCAACTGCCAATCAGTGCTATAATTTTATGCATGAGGCTAAAAAATTAGCAGTGTGATGCATTGTGGTCTTAATAGCAACATTTTTTTCATTTTGTACTAGATCCTCCCCTTTGGTTCAATGAACATTATTTATGCATGGGCGCCTACTGTTTGTTAGCAGTCGTGCAGCAGTTGTGTATACATTAAACTGTGAAAATGTACACAGTTCAGCCTCAGACAGTGATAATATTGGTTTTCTTGGGAGATGTCTCACCTCAAAAATACCTTTACATCTGTTGGGATTTCAAAATGAGTCAGATTGAATCAGGTTGGGATTTTATAATGAGAAAGGGCATCCCACATTTGAGTTAGCAAGATTGAATTCCACAGTTGGAATCCTCATAACCTAGATAAGTCACTGTATCTGAGAGGGGTTTGAAAATGAGCGTTGAAGAGTAACTCACCTTTGCATTTTTCATTTCCACTAAAAGGAGTTATTTTGGCTTTATGTTCATAGCCTCAGACCTGTTCAACCTTGTACATCCAGGTCTGAGTTTCCTGAGTTTTCACATGGGAATGGCTATTTTCAATTGTGTGTGGTTTCTCCTAGGATTCATTGTCAGTTCCCAGTAGAAGCTCATATGGCATCAATATCAATAATTCATCTCTGGTCTTTTCAGCACACTCTCATGGACATCTCTACCAATGAACTAACTTTTCCAGTTATGATATGGGCAAAAAGTACATGGCCATTCCCTAAAATTGTGTTGGTGTGGCCCTATCATGGTTTTGATCTCTAGGGTCAGAAGTAACTCTAGCTTACTCCTTACCTGACCCACAATATGACACCTATCTAACGGGAAATATAAGGAGAATTTTTGAAAACCAATTTACAAACACTATGTTGGTTTAAATTCCCCAATCTTGGTGATCTATCTCAAAAAAATGTTTTTCATTTGCAATGAATTGGGCAAATGTATTCTTATATTTGCATTCTGAGATTTGCAAGTTTTGAATTTCTTTCCCACACCAGTATGCTTCCCATAAAGCCAAATCAACTATCAAATACATACAGTTCTGCAGAAAAAAATGAAGATTGGAAACAATAGTGGGAACACATCAGTATGCCATACAAAATATTGGAAATCACCAACAGACAGTAGAGTATTGCATGTGTGTCTGTCAGTGAATATATTGGAGGTATGTTTTCATTAATGATGATGCAAAGAAATGTATTTTCATTTGGCCTTATAAAGTAGGTTGTGATAATGAAAGCTTTGTAATATAGTCTTTTTAGTTTCCCTTTTATTAATTTGCCAAAGATGGGAATGGATACAAGACTTTTAAAATTGGCTTTTGTAAGACAATAGATGATTGTACTAGTATTTAATCTTCCAGAAATCTTTACATGTTCTTCTGCAATAAATCAAGTCAATATTTGTTTCCGTAAGTTCTCTTCACACTCACAAACATGCAAACTGTTCCTCTTGATGCAGATGTTGTAGTATCTACAAAGTTCAAATGCATTTTTGAAAAATGAGGGGTGTCTGAGACATGTGTATGCCCAGCCCTTTTTACTACAAGCAACACAGGGGTCTGGCTCACTAGGATATGCCAAGAAGACTTGTCTTATGAAATTTAAGGTATATTTTGTTATGCCATTTCATGTCCTTCTTTTTAAACTTTGTGGAAAGTGATATGTTGAATCAAGTGTAAGCTGAGTTTTCCAGATAACTGAAGTAGATACATTGTGAATGTTATTTTGTTATTAAAGGGTTTTTACTCAATACTTTGTGCCAATGGATGTCCTTTTCCTTGGAAACTCGAGAACTATGGAATTACTTCAGCTTGGCCTGGTTTTCTCTCACCTTCATGGGAGCATGTGGACCTGGCCTGAAAAAATAAATGGAAGGTCCCAGGCTAGAAGGTAGGTTTGGGGCACTTGAAAGAGAGTTCCATGTCTGTCAGCTTTAAAGAGAGCTGGGCCCAAACTCTCCAACCTCAATCTCTTGACACCCCAACACTTCTCTGAGATCCCTTGAGCAAATTCTAGCATGAAGGCAGACCCCAATTCATATAGGAAAGGGAAGGAAGAGAACTTGGTGATCTTGCATTTTCTGTGCACCACTAAGTACCCAGTCAGCCCAGGGCTGTGGTGGTCTGCCAGGTTGGCTCCACCTGGGCCATCACTGAAGGACTTTCTTCCATCTTGATACCTGCAAAAGGTCCAGGTATACACTCAATCCAGGGTGAAACTCTTCCAAATCAGTAACTTCTTCCCAGCCATCCTCTGCATACCATTTGGCTTCCATCTTTAATTTTTGGAGCTAACTCTTTGAGAATCAAAGGTATGGTTTTCTAACGTTTTGTTTCTGGGTGATATTTTAGCTTTCCAATTCTTAGGTTTGAAACATGCAAGAGGGAAAAGAGACCCCGTTGTCTCCCTGTGTTTTGGTCTCATCTCAGTGGGGCCAGGCAGGTCACCTGTGCTATTAATCTTGTTTGGGAAAGATTGAACCACAGCTACCCAGCCCATCAAGAACATAGTCCATTGTTGCCTATTTTATCTCTACTTGAAAGTTCTATTTTAAAAGTTGTAGAACTTGCGTTTCCCTCTATATCCCTTTGCTTTGGCTCTGTTTGGCATTTAGCTTTAGTTTTTCAGATTAGGTCAGGGAGCCTGCTACTTGGGAAGAAAGTTTAAGTGTATACAGGCTACCTAGGCATCAGATAGTTATTTAATTAGTGGATGCTTTCTTAAAGGGAAAAATACGATTTCCTTTCTTTCCTCTGTCGCTTTGTGTCATACAAGCCTACATAGTTCCAGCCAGTTGCTCACTATGAAAGCTTGTAAATAAATATAAATAAATAAATAAATAAGCCTGACACATTGAAATTTCTGAAACAAAAATACAAGCTTCTCACATAAGAGAAGTTAATGAAGAGCTACTGAAATTTGGAGACAGGGACCAAGATGATACATAGTCTTGGTGTTTGGTAGCATTTTAAAAATCCCCAACTTCAGCTACCAAATCTTAACTTTTTCCTCCCAATCCAAGAACAGTTCAGTCTCTTCTCCACAAATCTAGGATACCAAAGAATGTCATGGCAAGGGGAATCAGAAACTGACCACCATTCTAGTGACTTCTCTTCTATATCCTTTGCTTTTCTTAAAGAGTTTCCCTGCATTGCAGAGAACGAGCTTGGGCCTTACCCCTCTTCACATTCTTCCTATTTGAGTATTTCTACCCAATTCAATACTTTATTAGCACAGATATTGTAGATTCTTTCTCACTCAGTGAGTTCTTACTGCTCCCACGTAAATGAGAACAAAATATGTTTTCTTTTACCCAGTTTTGATCTCATGATCCAAGTCTCACATTTGGCCTTAGCTTCAAATGTGTTTATTTTTGGTTTAAAAAATAAACGCCATTTAATTTCATATGCTGGCCTTTGGGGCTTTAATCCTTCCTTCCAGTCTGTTTGTTACCTCATGGTATTTAATGGTGACTGTCATGAAAGAAGGGAAAAGGTAGGAGAGAATTTGCCCCAGCTCTTTTTAAAGTTTTAAAATGGGAAAGAGACCACGGGGGACACAAGAGACCATGGGGGACACAAGTACCTCCCTGTGAAAGACCTAGCCCTGCTTTCTGCTTCTAGGTGGCCATTCCAGAACTCTAATCCTTTAGTAGAAATCCACCTGCTTGTCATAGGTCTTCAACCAGATTCAAAGACAATGGAGTCACATGCTTGCCTCTTGCTCTGTTATTTGCTTTTATAGGCATTACCTCCAGGAAAATCAGAGGGGAGAATTTTAGACCATTATGTTAGTCAATCCTTCTAAAATCCCTTTAGTTAATTCCCCTCAGGCTGAAAACCAGGAATACACACTCTAAAATTCACACTCTCTTCTGTTTTCAAAAAGAATGCCCAAACACTGATTCACATTCTTACTTTCTTTTCACCCTGAGATTTCCAAAGCATATTATATCCAGATTTTACCTTGTCTCAGACACACTAAGTCTCACTGTACTGAAAGATTTTCCAGGCATGGACAACAGGGTAAATGTTTGGTAGCTGCCCTGAAATCCTGGCAGGAATGAGGATCATGTGTCATCACTAAAGGGGTACTCACCCCTTCATAAGCCCCCAGTCCTTTCTGTTTGGAAGATTTCTTTGAATATTGATTGCATTTTCACACTGGCTCATTTCCCACCTTGATGTTTGGTCTGCAACGTTGCTTACACTGGATTCTTTCTATTTTTATTCCTATCATTAAATGGTAGTGCTGTAAATTCTGCAATTAATGTCAAATAAACTGCTTTAATTCATTGACCATGGCTCAATTACCTTCTTTCCTCTGTTTTTAAACATCTATTTATTTATTTATTTAGTTGGTTAGTATATGTGTGTGTGCATGTGCATGTGTGTGTGTGCGCGTGTGTGCGTGTGTGTGTGTGTGTGTGTGTGTGTGTGTGTGTGTGTGACTATGAAAATCAGAGGACAATTTGCAGGAGTTGGTTCTCTTTCAGCATATGAATTCTGGGAATTTCAACTCAGGTCATCAGGGTTGATGGCAAGCACCTTAACCTGAGGAGCCATATCGTGGGCCCTTCTTTCTCTTTTGATAGAAAGAAATAAGTACTCTTCCTCTTACTGAATCCCATTGTGATTTTGTAGAGACCAGCAAAGTTGTTCTACTTTGTAAGACTGCAGCTTCTATTCTTGGCAGGACAGAGTACATTTTATGATCAAGAAATCTTGTCATCCTTGTTATCAATCACAAAAAACTTAGGGATGACTCATCAATTGTCTTATCCTTTGCCCATTAAACTTTAGAGATAGTCCTATTCTAGACTTATCCTTGTGCAAATATGAGATCACATGTGGCAAGTCAAAAGGAAGATCATGCCACTGTCACCCTGTAAAAGAAAACACATAAACATATTTAGGACCAGGAGACTTCATATGGAACCGGGATTCTGCCAAAATTCAGTTGTGTGGCTCTAAGTAAGTCTTGTAAATGATCTGGGCATCAGCTTCTCCAAATGCAGAAAGATAAGGTTAAGATAAGATACCCAAGCCAGGTGTGGTAGCACATGCCTTTAATCCCAGCAGTCTTGAGGTGGAGGCCAGTGAATCTGTGAGATCGAAGCCAGCTTGATCTACATAACAAGTTCCAGGCCAGCTGGAGCTACACAGAGACCCTGTCTCAGAAAACAAAACCAAAACAACAAAAAGAATAAGACATCTGAAGTCCCTTCCATCTTCCACTGCCACAATATGTTGAATACTTTATATTTTTATACATCATATCTTGGCTTATTACTCTCTGAGTTAAAGAGTTCTTTACCTTTTTTTTTTGGTTTTTGTTGTTGTTGTTGTTTTTAAACAGAGTTTCATGTATCCCAGGATGGCCTTGAAGTCCCTGTGTAGCTGAGGATGATCTAGAACTTCTGATCCCCCTGCCTTCACGTCCCAAGTGCTGAGATCACAAGCATGCTCTGTTACACCTGGTTTATATGGTGCTAAGGATTGAACACATACTAGTCAAACACTGTACAAACTAAACTAAAACTCAGGCCCTCATTTTTAATTTAGATATCCCCAAGTTTCAAAAGTACCTCATTAGGTTAACCTTTGACCCAACCCACTGTAACAGACCCCATGGATTTCTAAGTCTGTTTGTCTAGACTAGTGGTTTTTAATTCAGACTGCACATGAGATCTACCCAGAGAACTTTGATAATATAATGCTATTAAATCTATCCTAGCCCAATTAAACTGATTTATAGGATGAGTCTCAAGCATTAAGGTATCAGTTAGCTTTTGCTGTGTAACAAATGTCCCTGAAACTCATTGGCTTAAAAGAAGAGCAATGTTCCAGGCATGGTGGTGCACGCCATTAGTCCCAGCACTCAGGAGACAGAGACAGGCAGATCTCTGTGAGTTCAAGGCCAGCCTTGTTTACATAGCGAGTTCCAGGCTGGGACTACAGGGAGACCCTGTCTCAAAAAGATCAAAAGAAGAAGAAGGTGGGGGAGGGGGGGAGAGGAGGGGGAGGAGGAGGAGGAACAATGTACTGTACTGTATTCCATAAATAGATACAAATATTACTTGTCAATTAAAAATATAACAAATTAAAAATAAAATATTTTTAAAACAGAAAAACAAGCAACCATGTTTATAGTTCATGATTCTAGTGGTTGCCAACTTGAGTTGGTTCCAGCTGGTTAGCCCTTTGATCTTGGCTGGGCTCACTCACATATCTGCCGTTGGTGTGCTGGTTGGCTGGGGGCTGCTGAGCTAGGATGGCCTTATTTGGACAACCTGGTTCCATTCTTTTTCATCTCCTCACAGGCTGGGATACCCAGCACACAGTATTAAAGGAAAGCACCCAAAGCTCCTTGAGCCCCAAATGTGAAACTGATAAAAATCCTTTCTACTGCATCCTATTGACAGAAGGAAATCAAAGTCTGGCCCAGTTTCATAAGAGAGAAGTAGAAAGAGACTCCACATCTTAGTGGAAAAAGCTGCAAAATTTACTTTCCAAGGGAAGAGTTAAAGATTGTGACCCTATTTTACATCTACATATTTTTTAAAGCTCTCCCAGAGATTCTCAGGCTTACCTAAACTTTTAAAACATAACGAAACCTGTTATTTCTACATTTTTTGTATATCACTCCAACCCTTATTTGTCAATTCTCTCAAATGCCTTCATTATAGAACACAGACCCATTTTATGAAAAAAGCAATTTATAGCTTTCAGATTTACAAAGCAGGCGTCACCTATAAGCTGAGCTGACGCAAGCTGAAAAAAAGTTTCCTACAAACTGGAGTGAATTGGACACTTGAGACAGGGAGAAACTACTTAGCACTTGTGTAAACACTCTAAACTTATGTCAAAACTAAGCTAGATGACACCAAAACCTCTGCCACATCTGCTACCCTCAACTCCATGACCCATCACTGTTGAGCAGAATGTGAAACTATGATGATAGATTCTACACATCAAGACTTAGGATCCCTGGTCTCTGGTAAGGTGACTTTGAGTCACAGATTAAGCTCATTGTATGGAAATACTTGCTGGATTTGAGAGTTTATTGGCGTGAGGCCATTTGTCTAGCTTTTGGTTAAAGTCATTGGATAGTACAGAGTATCCTTTGGTCAAAATATCTAGTTGTTAGCAACAGCCATTGCAAATATCTTATTTTTATCACTCCTTGGAGTCCTCCTTACTGAAGGAATTCATTTAGACTCATCAAGCACAAGGAAATGATGCTCACAACAGTTCACTGAGCATAAGATATTTTTGGAGTTAAGAATGATGGTGTCTGGCCTAGTGATATGGCTCGGTGGTAGAGTACTTGCCTAGCTTGACAAAGGTCCTGGGTTTGATCCCCAGCACCACAAAAACAAAATGAAATAATAAAGCTGGTGGCAATCAACCGCACTATGCAGTCACTCCAGAATCTTCCTCCTTTGTTCTACACAATAGCATGTGGCACATGCATCAAAGAAGATACAGTTATGCCCTCAACACAAGTATAAAAGTTGGAGTGCCACAACATAAGGACCAAGCAGTAAAAGTGGGATTCAGACCCAGATGTTAGAGTCATCCCACACGACCTTGGAGACCTGGAGATGAATGGGACATGCTTCCTCTGGTTGGAGCAATAGAGTCTATACAGAAAGTGAGTCTTGTGTTAGAACTATGCAGAAACATAGAACTATAAGAACTAGAACAGAACTAGAAGACAGAAACAGAAGAACACATTTGTGTCTTTCCACCATGTCAGAATTTATTGAATGACAATAAATTCACTATGTACAGCTGTTTTATTGACAGCAATTTACCAGATAGTCCCATTTTCCTTGATAGCCCTGGCAAAGGCAAACACACATTCACTTATTCCAATCTTAATTACCAATATTAACTCTCAGATCACACATTATACATTATACAACAAATATTATACATACACATATATGTAGGTGGCAGAATAGCTACAAAAGTGGTTAGAGAGGCAAGAAATTTCAAAGAGGCCTGACGAGGCCAAACACAGAGGAGCATAGGAGTCTCTGTGAGGTGAGATAACTAGTCAGCCGAAGAGCTGCTGCTGATGCTGTGAGTTGGGCTGCACCAGGTCACAGGTTTGAGTGGAGCTGCAGGGTTAAGTCCAGCTGCCAAGGTGAAAGGGCAGGACCAGGTCCAGAGGAACGAACAGGCAGATGGATAGACAAGAGGATGGGCTGAACAGGCTATGTCAACAGCAGGGAGCAAGCTGAGCCAAAGCCTCTGGGACACATGGGAGTTCTCTGCTTATCAATCCTTGATGCAAGTCCCGGGTGGTGTGCCCAATAAGTTTTTGGTCCTGGTTTTCCCGATAGGATTTTAATACATCCAAGTACCCCTATAGTCCCAA
Source organism: Nannospalax galili (assembly GCF_000622305.1). Lineage (NCBI taxonomy): Eukaryota > Metazoa > Chordata > Mammalia > Rodentia > Spalacidae > Nannospalax > Nannospalax galili. Next base: position 1,663,109 of record NW_008357638.1, on the reverse strand, counting down.
TTCACCCCAGTAAATTTATAAGCTGGCACCGTTTCTATTCCTAGGAATAAGTCTGTGTAGCATGGGTGGTGCTAGATAGATTCACATGTCTACTCAGATGCAACACATCCTGGATCCTCAAATGGAGTTAAAAGTTGCTTATTAAATGGAGTCTCTCAGGGCATGGTATAGTCCAAAAAACCACTGTTTTACACAATATGGAGTCACTTAGGGAAGGGCACAGCCTTATCTCAACACATAGTCCCCATAAAACTGCCAGATCTTAAAGAAAGTCCAAGAACAAATACTACCACATCGGGATATTTATTTGCCTCCCCTTCCCCTGCTTCCAGCAAGCTGTGTATACCATTTGCTGGGTAAGTTCCATGCTATCTGAGCCCCTACTACTGAGCCCTCTACCTACACTCCAGATATATCTAACAACCAGACAGGGCTCTCACAAGCTCTTGGGCAACATCAGGCAGCAGATAACTTCCTAAATGGAGGACTAACTGTGGGAATTTTCAAGGACCGACCTCTTGCGCATTCCCACTGGAGCAAGCTAAAGGTTTCACTGGAATCTTAAACCCTGCACCTGCAAGGGATCAGGGGAGCTTCTCCAATCTACCCACCTTGTGTTTAACTAGTTGCCAAAGTACATGGTAATATTTCTCATGACAATTAACAGGTGACTATTTTCACATTCAACCACCTTTCTGGCATTCAGTATGCTAATTAACAGAGCCACTGTGTGGCTGAGATGTGGATGACTATGAAACCCAATCAGCAACTGCCTTGAAAGATGCTTTCTGACTCCTCACAGGGTTTGTGTTCTTGAATTAGGACATTTTAGTCCTAATTAAGAAATTAAAGCCCCCAGGTCAAAGCTTGAACCAACTGACACCCAAGTGATACCAGTCTCCCTGGACTGAGGTCATTAGAACAAGCCATGGTTCTTATAGCATAAGTTCATCTTTAATTCAGGCTCTATGTTAGAAAAGACAAAAAAGCATATGTTAATTTCAATACCCAATGATACTTTAGATTTGCATTTAAAAGATAATTTCCTCGTTTACTTAGTCATCTCTGCTTTTCCTTGTGACCTATAGTACAGATATTATTTCCACGGAATAATTAAGTGATAAAATTGAAATCATCTCCTCACATACCTAATAATAACAGCATACATGTATACATAGACATTTACTACAGGCCAGGCAGTGTTCTAAACACTGATCAAGGCCTATCTGTTTCCTCAACTACCTTGCCAAGATATCACTGTCAGGATCACCACATTATAAGTAAAGGAACTAGTGTTTTGAGAGACAAAGTGACTGCAGCAGACTGACTTTCGCTCAGCTCTTATTTGTGCAGTGTGACCTTAGGCTGCAATTCACAGCCTGTTACTTGAACTTCTGGCACAGAAGTGAAGGTATATTCAAATGCCCTGCCCATACTCCACTAGGTGCATCCAAAGCTGGGGTGCCATCCCTTATGGTGGCCCAGAGGTTGCTCATATTCCTGTCTACCCTCTACCCTTGGGAAACACCTTCTAAGTGGGTTGAATTCCATGGGGTTGACAAGCAATGATGTGGAGCTTCCCAAATCACACAGAAGTATACAGAGGCACGAGTAGTTTCACCGATGGTTGTGTGTGTTCAAGGTACCCATGGAAATGAATTTCTGAAGGCTACTAAGAGCTGCCTAAATAAAGCCACAAAGAAAGAACCTGGAATTAGTATAAACTGGTGGTTATAAACACATGTTCTAATGGAGGCATGTCTGAGTAAATTTAAAAGAGCTTCAAGTGGCCTCAATGTCATCACTGTCATTATTATTGTTATTGTTAGCACCATCTTCATTTTCCCTGTGCAGGCTGGATTTTCAGGAGACCAATAAATATTACTCCCATCTTCTGCTAAGTTTAGAATTAAAAGAAATAAAACAAAAAAAATGAAACAGCCTTTTCTGTTTAAAAAATAAAGCTGGGGCTGGAGAGATGGCTCAGTAGTTAAGAGCACCGGCTGTTCTTGCAGAAGATCTGGGTTTGATTCCCAGCATCCACATGGGGGCTAACAACCGTCTGTAACTCCAGTTCCAGGGGAATCCAACATCCTCTTCTGACCTCTGTGGGCTTTCCATGACACCAGTGCACTTACATACATGCAGGCAATACACTCATAACATAAAAATAATAACTAAATTTAAAAAATTAAAGCTTTATTTGCACAGCTGAATTGGAAAACATGGTTTTCCTGTGTTGAATTTCCTCCTAAAAGTGCAAGGTGATTTTCCCATACTGTAAGCCTCCTGTAGGTAGATTTTGCCATCTCAGAGTCTGTTTCCCCAGCAACCTAACCTAAGATACCCACTTATAGGTCTCTTCTGACTGTAATGAGTCACACCCACACCCCCTGGAAAGCAGACACTAAATGAAAGGATATGCAAACTATGAACTGTAACTCCCAAACATATTATTTCAACTGCAAGAGACTAAGAGATGGTTCAGTAGGTGAGAGTCTCCAGATTTAGATCCCCCAAACCCATGTAAAAGCCTTGCCTTTAACCTCAGTGCTAGGGGTTGGGGAGTGAAGACAGGGGGATCACTATGGCTTGCTGACTGGCCAGCCTAGTCAAAAACTGTAGAGCTCCAGGTTCAGTGAGAGACCCTGTCTCAGAAATATAAGGCAATAGAGGAAGATGCCTCCAGACTCACACACAGCTCCATGCTCCCACACCTATTGTGAGCACACACCACATACCCATACCCCCTCACACATACAAGAGAGATTGAGATATAAAGAGATAAAAGTCTCTGTATCCTATCCCCCAACACTGTTGGACCCTTGAAGATCAGAAATAGAAAAATTAGAGACACTTTTTTTTACTCTAAGATGTAAACTGAATTAGAATTGTGGGGGTGTAGCTCGGTTGGTAGAGCACTCGTCTAACGTTAGCAAGTCCTTTGATTCCCTCCCAAGAATGGAACAAACAAAAACCTATGGCTACACAATTGGATTCCAAATTGGACAAAGGCTGAAGGCCTTGAGCATTTGAAGTGACTTTATAGGTGGAGAGATAGAGCTGCGGGTCAGGACATCTCCCAAAGAGCAGCCTAGTATTTGGTGGACCTTCTTTGTGTAGGTGTGGGACTGGGGACTGTGGTGAACATGGATTACAGGCTGAAGCAGAAGGTGGCTAAACTGGGAAATTATTGATTACATCTTCTCCCACTGGTACCTTTGTGTCCTAATGTCCTTTAATCCTGATAATAGCTAATTAGCTCCTTAACAGGGCCAGAAGAAGAGACCTGGTGATGGAAAGATCATCAGAGGAAGTGAATGTTTGAAGTCTCCAAGCCATAAATTCCAAAAGCCAAGTAAACCTCAAATAGGATCTAACCAGATAAACTCATGTTAAAGAAAAAAAAATCTTGAGAGAAACTAGAAATAAATAACACATTATCTGTATAAGAAAAATGGTTCAAATGACAGTAAATATAAGTATACAGTTTAAGGTCCTTTAGTATGGGGACTGATGTGAGACACCGAGGTGACTTGTAAGGACCCTCAGTGGTAGATCCCTTGGAATACAATCTCAATGCCAAGCCCTGGTCTAGAGCCTCCACTCCATTAAGAAGTTGGTGGCCTGGAGACCTTGGGATCCTGCGCCCAGCATGAGCACAGCACAAGGCAGCCCCAGTGCCCTCCATTTTTGTCAGAGGCCTCCATGCCCAACCTCACTAGTGCCAACATTGGACAGGTTCTTGACATCTTGCTTACTCCTCAGCTTGATCTGGAATCTTTCTCTGGCTCTGCAGTAATGGTGGTGAGGGGAAGAAGTCTTGGTATCTGGGGAGAGGAGAGAGAGTGTTAAATTTATTCCCCTTTACATGCTGGCTGGTGGTCATGGAACAAAAAAATAAAAAGAAAATGGTTGTTTGTGCAGTCCTGCCCCACCCTATCCTCAAGAGAGACAGTTTGAAAGTGGAGAGAAAGATATTTTTCCTTTTCCCAGGGAGATGGAGTACCAAAGCAAGGGGATTATAGAGCTGGGACAAGAAAGAGAGAAAATGTTTAGATCGGATCCTCCAAAAGAAATCTTAGCCAAAAGTAAGCACTGGAGTTTGAGTCAAGTGAGTGTTTTTACAGACTGCCTACTTTGGTGCACTGACTTTTTCTTGCAGTAGGCCAGAGAACTCTAATGCTTCTCTTTCCAGCTCCATGCTCCCTTTTGTCTTAACATGGGAGCCTTCACATGGCAGGTGTTTTAAAGACTATTGTTTGCCCTTTTCATGTCCTTGGAATGGAACATTTGTGAGTTTGATCTCCAAAAGCAAGAGCCAGAAGCAACAGTTATAGAAAACTCAAAGCGTTGGAAGTGTGTGGTGGTTTGAATGACAAATATCACCCATAGGCTCATATATTTGAACACTTGGTCCCCAGCCGATGGCACTGTTTGGGGAGCTTATGGAACATTTAGGAGGTGGAGACTTGCTGGAGGAAGTATGTTATTGAGGTGGGCTTTGAGGGTTTATAGCCTTGTCCCACCTTCTATTTCCCTCTCCCTCTCTCCTTCCCCCTCTCCCTCTCCCTCTCCCTCCTCTCCCTCTCTCTCTCCCTCCCCCCTCCCTTTCTCTTCCGTGTTCTCTGTGCGAATAAAACTGTAACCAGCCAGCTTCCTTCTCCTGCCCCTGCCCCCATGCCATGCCTTCCTACCATTATAAACTCTCTAACCCTTCGGAATTATAGGCTGAAATAGACTCTTCCTAAGTTTCTTTGGTCATGGTATTTTATCACAGCAACAGAAAAGTAACTAATACAAGATGTTGCCTGAGTCATAGATTTTGGTTACTTGCTCTTATCTGGAGAAGAGCTCCTTTAATAATCCCCATATGGGCCACCAAATATATCACTGGGGAACACAGGTCCCTTTGTGAGTTCTAAGTCTCATAGATAAAAGAATTTAAATGTGGACTCAGAAGGAAATTTGAGGATTATTTTATTGGAGTTTGAGAGGAAGAAAAATCTTTTAAAAATCCATAATTATTTAGAAGGCAGTTTGATGGACACAACCTGCCCATTTAGCAAAACAACAGCAGTATCTTCCTCCCTAGGGCTATGACCTCCCGAGTCACAGCTTGACCAAATTTATAGTGCCAGTTCCTCCTGTGCAATTCAAGGTCCATCAGGAAACAGTTGGCTACCTTCATAACAGTCATCCCACTATTGCACCAGCGGTCACATCCTGCCTGGCAGTTCCGTTTTGTTCCATGCAGTGTCCACAGCTGGGTAAGAATGTTGATGCCTTTTCTATCCCAGCAGCACTTTTCCTCATTCTCTGGCTCTTACATTCTTTTCGTCCCTGTTCCATGATGTCCCCTGAGCCTTGGAGGAAATGATACAGATGTTCCATTTAAGGTTGGGCATTCAACAGTCACTTATTCTCAGCACTTTGACCAGTTCTGAGTCTCTGCAGTAACTGCTGTCCTCTGCAAAACAAGATTTCTCTAATCAAGGCCGAGAACAGCATTAATCTACAGGCACAAACATAAATAATTTAGGGGGCTGGAGTACTGTGGAAAGATGTGATCTGGACATGATATGTCTGCTGCACTCATAAACTCACAGCACTTGTGGTTACTTGCACAAGACCTACACAAGATGGGGCTTATAGGCAGTCTGTTGTGGATGTGGGAATTGCTCATGGGGCCCCACCCTTCTCTGAGGAGTTACGGGCAGTTAATGTTTGTTGAGGGAGGAGGAGACATTTCCTTCAGTCATTGCTCTGATTTTACCCCTAACGTGAGGATTTCTGATTAATAACCTGTGACTTCTGGGGCCAGAATTATCTACCTATGTAGTGTATACCATTTAATTTTTTAAAATTCTGTATTTTTTTAAATGAATTTACAAAGTAATTGGCTTCTGTATAGTTTTTTTTTTAATACAGTCTTAGTTTTTCTAAGCCCTTCCCTCACAAACACATTTAAAAAAAATCCTCATTCTGATTCCTTACATGTGAAGTGGGTGTAATAGTTATTCTACAGAGCTGCTGTGTAGATTAAATAATAATAATAATAATAACAATAATGCTATCAAGCTATAGAGATGCTGAGTCTCATTAATCCTGCCACAGCTGGAATTCAGTGCAGTAAACAGACACACACTCAGGGTATTTGAACAGGGAGGAGATTAATACAGAGATTTGGCTCCCACTAAACCATTAGAACAGTGAGAGAAGCTGACTTTGCCTGGGTCTCCAGAGATAATCTTTATAATACCACAAGGTGAATCCATTGTGGTTTAGCCTCTGAGAGAAGCTTCCATAAGAACCACGCTTTTGCAACCTTGATCCATGGATGAGGCAGGTGGAAGAAAGAGAAAGACTCCACTGCTTCTGCCACAAGTGTCTTTTCAAATCTAGCCAATGTCAGCATGACCTTGCTTTGCCAACAGCACAGCCCAAAGAAGGCAGTAAGATGTCTCTGACTTATTCCACCTTCTTGAGCTCATGCAGCTGCATCTAATTAGAGGAACCAGATTCACGTTGAGAACTCTAGCTGCAAAAGGGTCAGGGAAATGTAGGTTTTTGTTTTCCAACCACTTCTGTGAGCAGAGTAGAATGGAGACTGAGCAACCACACTGTCCAATGTGCACCAGTTGTCAAAAACAAAAACAAAAACACAATGACAGTACGTCCTGGAGACCTCTTATGCCTCTTATAAATTATAACTTCAACCATTTGGAGCAGGAAAGTACACACAAGTGGAAGTGGACTCCCCACCAAGCTGGTAAGCTGGGACTTTGGCGGAGATAAGAGGAGCCCCTTTGAGGATGCACTAGACCCTACATCACTCCAGAGGCTTATCCATAGGAGGCATAGAGACTTGAGAGCCAGGCACCAGCCAAGCTCTGGACACAAAGATCTGTTGCCAAGGCAATATTTAGTTTATAACTTTTAACTTGTTTGCAATCCTTTTTAAAAATTCTTTGGGGATTATGCCTTTAAGTGTTTTTCCTGCTTGTAAGTAAGTGCACCGAAGTCAGGCAAACCCTGCAAAGGCCAGAACAGGGTGCCAGATTCCCTGGAATCGGAGTTACAGATGGTTGTTAGCCACCATGCAGGTGCTGGGAATTGAACCAGAGGCCTCTGGAAGAACAGCCTGTAAACTTAACTGCTGAGCCACTTTCCAACCCTAAAATCCTATTTATGACCTGTAAATAATCGAAGGAGAAATGGGTAATTACCTTTAAAAAACAGGTGTTAATATTTTTAATGTAAAAGGAAATGGTCATCATGTTCATTTCCTGGGGCTACTGTGACAGAGTACCACAAAGGAGGAAGTTTAATATTAAAGAAATTTATTTTCCCAGCAGTGGGGGTCAGAAGTCTGCAATCAAGGTGTTGGCAGAGCCCGATTGCCTCTGAATGGGCTGAGGAAGGATCTGCTCCAGGCATCCCACTGGCTGCTGCTGGCAGCTGGCAATCTTCAGTTCCTCGGCACTGTTCAGCACTCTCATCTTTGTCTTCCCTCCTACTTCCAAAATTCTCCTTTTTAAAAAACATTTTTATTTGATTATTGAGGATTTCATACAATGTATTGTGATCATATTCAAAGCCCCCCCATCTCCATCCCCATTTTAATACCCTATCCCCAACTTCATGTCCTCTATTATGATTTTTCTTTTTTTAAAGGCCTATTGAGGCTAATTTATGTTACCAAAGTGCTCTTGCATATGGGTCCATCCCTTGGAGTCTAGTCAACCTACTAGGTTTCACACCATTAAAGAAAATTGACTTTCCCTCTCCCAGCAGCCATCAATTTCCAACAGATCCTCAGCCAGGGCTGGGACTTCTTGCCCACCTTCCCCATCCATGGTAGGATTTTGTCTGGCTTGGACTCCATAAATCTTTAAATGTCATCACAAGTACCATAGGTGCATATGTTCAGGGTCCGTATGTGCAACTACCCTGTGGTGTCCAGATGACATAGTTTTCTTGTGCTCATCTACCACCTCTGGCTCTTACAACCTTTCCACCCCCTCTTCCACAATGATCCCTGAGCCTTGGTAGGAGAGGGTATCATATAGATATCTCATGTAGGACTGAGCACTCTAAAGTCTCTTAGTCTCTGCTCTTTGACCAGTTGTGGGTCTCTATGTTAAAAGCCATTCACCACCTGCTGGAAAAAGAAGATTCTCTGGTAAGAGTTAAGAGATGCACTATTTACTGCTTGTAGGAGTGCAAACTGGTGCAGTCACTATAGAAATCAGTGTGGAAGTTCCTCAGAAAGCTAGAACTAAATCTACCACATGATACAGCCATACCACTCGAGCATATACCCAAAGGACTCTGTATCCTACTACAGAGATGCCAGGTCATCCATGTTCATTGCTGCTTTATTCACAATAGCCAGGAAATGGAAACAGTCTAGCTGTTTATCAACTGATGAATGGATAATGAAAAGTACAGTACACTTACACAATGAATTATTCATCTGTTAAGAAAAACAAAACTATGAAATTCCCAATTAAGTGGCTAAAACTGGAAGCCATCATCCTAAGTGAGGTAACCCAGACCACAAAAGACAAATGCCATGTGTTCTCTCTCATAAGAGGATGCTAGCTTTGAATCTTTAGATAGGTGTTTCAATTGGAAAATCCAAAAGAGGTCAGGAAACTAATAAGGGACCATGAGGCATGGCATCCATGGAAGCAGAGAAGGCAGTGATACACAGGGGGTATGGAGAATGCTGAGATAGGAAGTGTTAAATGAGGTGGGGAATTGGAGGGCAGAGCAGAGGATGGTGTAAATGGAGGGATAACACTAAAGGTCTTTAGGAAAAAGTCATATGGGAACTTACCACTTATAGAAGCTTCTTAAAGCCAGGCATGGTGGCACATGCCTTTAGTTCCAGCACTTGGGAGGCAGAGGCACGTGGACCTCTGTGAGTGTGAGGCCAGGGAGACCTTGTCTCAAAAAGACCAAAATAAAATTGAATTAAATTAAAAAAGTAAGCTTCTTAAAGTATATACATACACAATATAAAAGGAGTTTAAATGTAGTTACCCCATAATGGGGGTTCAATGGACCTAACAGATACCACAGAGTAGCAAAGAAAAAACCCAATGCCATGAATAGACTCCTTTTTTTTTGAGCTGTTGACCAGAGAGGCCCATAGACCATAAACTCTCAAACAATACTGGCTATTGTCATTGCTCTTGGTTACCCACCAGAATGTAATGGTAAGACCCTATTGCTGAAGGCAATACACACATGAGCTGTAGAACAAACAAGAAATCAAGCTGACACTGACGTTAAATCTCCATCTCCACTGGCTAGCTTTCAAAATGCTAGAAGGTCTTATGCATGCTATGAGAAAAGAGAAGCAATCATCAACCTTACCCAGCTGTGAACACAGCAAGCTACAACTGGCCTGGCAAGATATGTTCACTGGTGCAATAGTGGCACAGATGTTATAGGAATAACCAACCACCTTCTGATTGGATTTAAGATTCAGTTTGCAAGATAACACCTATATCTGGCCCTGTAATCAAGGCCAAGAGCCTGTGTGTGGATAGACAGGTCACAGGTTGTAAGAAAGAACCTACTACTAATATTCTGCAAAATTATACTTTTTATAAGGACACAAGTCGTGTTGTATTAAGGGCCTACCCTATTCTTCTTGACCCATCTTAACTGGTTATTGGTTAGTTGATTTTTGGAAGTTAGAAGAATACGTAAATATAGGGAGCACACAATTCAACCCATAGCAATCAATATAATGTTTCACAGGTTTTGTCAAGACCTGTGAGCTTTATGGTTAATTAATTTGCCATTTATACTGTTTACTCATTTTCTAAATTATTTTTAATTATTTGTTTTTATGTGTATGACTGTTATCTCTCTCTCTCTGTGTGTGTGTGTGTGTGTGTGTGTGTGTGTGTGTGTGTGTACCCATGTCATGAAATACCCATGGAGGACAGAAGAGGGACTCAGAGTCCCTGGAACTTGAGTTGCAGACAGTTGTTAGATGCCATGTGGGTGCTGGGATTCAAACCCAGGTCTTCTGCAAGAGCAGTCAGTACTCTTAATCACTGAACCATCTCTCCAGCCCCTTATTTTTATTTTATATGTGTGTTTTGTCTGCATGATACAAGTATACCACATGTGTACAATGCCCACAGAAGCCAGAAACAGACATCAGATCCTTTGGAACTGGAGTTATAAATGGTTGTTAGCTGCCTTGTGGGTGCTGGGAAGTGAACTCAGGTCCTCTGCAAGAGCAACAGTGCTCTTAACTGCTGAGCCATCTCTCCAGCCCCATGCTTATTCACTTTTTATATTCTTATAATATGCTCTTAATGTTTTTTGGAAGGGAAGGCTGTTGTCTGAACTTTTCCCAAGGAGATGAATAACATCTCAGATAGGGCACCAATAGCAGATCAAAGGAATATCAAAGTCTAGCTTGATAAACCAATGAGTTTATTCATCTTACCTATAGGAGCATGGATGGGGATGTTAGTTATAAGAGTTAAAAAAAAACCCAAACAGGCATATCAATGAAAAGTCTCGCCCTGATATGGATGATGACCTCCCCATAGCTTTGTAGACAGAATCACTCCCTTCAGTTAACCTTCCATTCTCTGTACACTCTAGCACTTCCCAAAACCACATGGAACTAGGCCAGAATTATGTGCAGCTGGGAGGAAGGTGTAGGAAGTTGTCAAGTGGCTAGAATCTCAGGTGAGGGTTTGATGAGTTTCCCCATCCCTTCTTCTGTGAAGGAAAACCAAAGGGGTCTCTTCTGGAAAATCACAGCTCTTGCTTTAAGGTGCTAATGACTGCTATGTTAAGAGTACCTCATTCTACAATTGAAGGGAAAGAAAGAGAAAGAAGAGGAGAAATGAGGTAAAGGAGAACAAACAAAGGGCTATTGTGTTCGTTACACTATTGCAGGGCCTAGAATTGGTGAACAGAGTTTGTATTTCTGTGGCATCTTTTGAAAGGGCTATTCCAAGAGTAGTCAGATCCCCTAATCTGCCCTCATATTATTCCAACAACAAAATCCAAGGTCATTTGTATGAAAACATTTTGAAATTATGTTTAGAGATGTAAACTCCACAAGCTCTGAGGTGGATTTTATAGCAATAAGAGGCTGAAAAGGAACAAGCTGATAAGCTTCTTCTCAAAATTGTCTGTTCTATTATTAGAGACATTCCTTTCCGAAGAAAAGTTGTCTAAAGTGAAACATCAACATCCTCTGTAATCTGCTATGTCAAGGTCCAATCCAGAACCACGGACAGCTTCTTAGACTAAATTTCTTCCCACAGTTGCTCTTGGCTAGCTGTGGCCTGTTTATGTCTTCCCCTCTGGCAAGGCCCTTGATTACTTAGCATGTTACATACAGCAGGTTCAGCAGAGAGGGAAAGGAGGCCAACAGTAGCCCACCAGGCTCCTTCAGCAGAAAGAGAGAAGCAGTCCCAGGTTCTTGTTCCTTGATGGACAGGAGGAGACAACTCACAGTCTAGTGTGCCTCCTGGACTAGCCTGTGCTCAGCATCACAGCACCTACATCTCCCAGATCATATTTGGCCACACTTGGAATTGGGTCATGCTCAGACATTTCTTTTGAAGACAGCTTTTTTCTAACACCACAAGTCTAAGAAATAAGGAATGACTTTGGTCAGGCTTGGTGGCACTGTGATTCCAGCACTCTATAGGTGAAGGCAGTAGGATTATGGTAAGTTTGAGGCCAGGACCACATGGCAACACCTCATTTCAAAACAAAGAATGATTTTTTTCCACACATAGTGGAAAACCTCACATACAGAGACAGATAGTAGCATTTACGGCATATCAGATGAACAATATTACCCTCTCTGACAAGTATGCCCAGTGCATCCCCTTGAATTCAATGTCACTCTCTCTGGATGACTTCCACTGACTTTTTTTCCTTAAAGACCATCTCTTTCAAATATATTTTCATTTACTTCCTTTTATCTTTGTTCTCTACTTTAGTGGTTCTCAATCAGGGATGATTCCCTGTCCTCTTTTCCCCACCAAAGAACATTTGGCAACACCTGTAGATACTTTTGATTATAACAAGCAAACATAAGAAGGTAGAAGCTGGGCAATACTTCTAAAAACTGTACAATGTGCAGGACCATCTTCACCACAAAGAACCCTCTGTCCTCAATATCTGTCATCCAAGAATGAGACCTGTTTTAGATTTTTTTTTTTTGGTCTTTTTGAGACAGGGTCTCCCTGAAGTCCCAGCTGGCCTGGAACTCACCATGTAAACCAGGCTGGCCTCATCTACATCACAGAGATCCTCCTGCCTCTGCCTCCCGAGTGCTGGGATTAAAGGCATGTGCCACCATACCTGGCTAACAGACCTCTGCTTTGAACTTGCTCCCTTCCCTCATAGCAGCATCCCCATCCTGTTTATATAGACTCATAAAATGTGTTGGATGTCTGTATTTTCAACTTACCTGATGAAAGTTATGTTAGACCACATCATTCCATTTCCCCATAGTTGCACTTCCCACCCTTTTGAAAGGTTCATTTATTAATGTTCTGCATGCATTCTGATGCATTGCTTCTCAGTGCTACGTAGTAAGCCATGGAGTGTTTTACCATGTTGTACCCACCACTGCCTCCAGACATAGTCTCTGCATTGCCTCCACTCATGGCCATCATCAGTCTTGCTGCAGAGACCATTTTGGTGTGTGTCTCTCTATGGCCTGGGTGGTAGGTGGGGTAAATACCAAGAATGTGAACGTAGTGAACTTGACCAAAGACTGGCAGATAGAAATGCTACCCCAGTCTACTTTCACACCATCAGTGCAAAAGCCTGCAAGGTTCCTCATTTAGTGAAACACCTCACATTTGACAGTGAGTGAAGATGGGATGAACATTAAATCACCATCACATTCTAGAATTCATTCAATCATCATCTTTTATATAGGCAGGCATAGCTTAAGTAGCCTCGGTACCCAGGCTGGAAAGGCTCCAAGTCAGAGAAGCAAATAGAAAGAGATCTGAGGATCCAAAGACAGGACTGCCTGAAACCAGAATTTTCTTCGCTGGTAAATTTGTTGCCATACATTTTAGTGGGTTACTTGATGCCTTTCATTATCAAACTTTATAGTGGTTTCAACCTGAAGAGTTTTCTTTTCTCCGTCAACCATTTCGACATAAATCCAGGAGATAAGCTAGAGTGTCTAAAGCACATAGGCATGGTCTCTTCTGAGAGGGGTATCCTGCTCAGCCATGATTACTCATACTTCCTTAGTCATCTGGCTTGGCCTCAGGACATAGGGATCAATAAAGCAATGTGACCACAAATAACAAGCTTATCAGTGATATCGTAGGGAGAATGTTTATATACAACTTGTAAAGATGATTCAATAACATTCTATACCAAAGTTGGCCATTCTCAATATTCTGATTTTAATGTCCATTCTTACTAAGCTAGCACATGTAGATAATAAGCCCTGACTGTCAGACAGATGGACCTGAACAGCCTGGAGGGTCTCTTGGAGACATCAGTGGGGCTAGCTCTACCATAGGGAGTACCTGGAGGAGGTTAAAGCCCTGATGGCAATGCTTCCAAGGGTCACATGTCCTCAGAAGTGCATCAGAACACAATATTTTTCACAATAAATACCTTCTTTGGGTAAGACAAAATATGCAGGACTTCACCCCAATTTGAATTTGTAGATCAGCCCTTTCAGGAGACTCTAAGGCTATGTAACAGATTTGAGTTATGCCTGCTTAGATCTTTATTTCCCGGATCCTTCTTCCCTGCATAGTTCTGGCTTAGCACAAGTCATAAAACATTTGGCTAAGATTTGAAAGGCAGAAGTAAAACAGGAGGTTTTTGCTTTTGCTTGCTAAGCTAGGAAGGCGAATGCAGGCACTGCCGCTGTGGCAGATCACACATGCCCTCACAGGTCTCTGGGTCCCCCTTGCTGGTAGGGGCAACAGCCAACCCTACAGTCCCTTCCCTGACCCTTCCTTCAGTCTCTCCAAAGCCAAGGCTGGTGACTCCAGTTTGGTGCAGGGTGCCAGCTATCCCTGTAGCACCAGCATCTGGAAGTTGGTAGCCTAGGCTGAGAGAGACAATATGGATTCAGGCTCCTTCAAGGTGCTCATCTGCCAAGATCCTGTTTTCCCTGTCCTGTTTTCATTTGCTCTTCAGTGTCATACCCAGAAACCATTCCTTAATCCAAGATCAGGAAGATTTACGCTTATGCTTTTGACACTTTTGTGTCAGTTAACTAAATTCTGTGACTATACCTGGGGAAAACGATTTAAAGGAATAAATGATTCAGGGCTGGAAAGTAAGTTCTGAGAGCTCACATATATATACCCAGTAACCATCTTACATTAGCATTATGCATGAGTCCAAATTTTATTCAGATTGCTTGGCTTTTACCTAAAGCTCTTGTTTCAGGATTCCATGGTACATTTAGGTATCTAATCTCCTTTGGGTCCCTCTAGGCCGGCATAGTTTCTCGGACTTCCTATATTTGTGATGATCTTGACAGTTTTAAGGAATTTTGTTAGGGTGTTTTCTAGACTGAACTTCTATTGAGAGGTATCTACTACTGTTCTTTTCATAGCTAGATTAGTATTATAAATTTGGGGATGGCTACACAAAAAAGCCATTCTCAGCACATCATGGTCAAGGGTGCACACAGTCAACATGATTTGTCACTGTTGATGGGGACGTTGCTCATTTCGCTGAAGTAGTGTTGTCAGTTTCCTTCATTGTGGAGATTCTCGTTCCCCCTTTCTCACAATATGAAGCCGACACTGAAGGAGTGGGCTATTCTTCTTTTCCACTTTTTGCCCCCAGTTTCCCCATATTTTCCAGAATCTTTAGCCCAGATTTTCAGATCTTCATCTTGGTGTACTTCTAGCCTGAGGCTAAGAGCCTATTTTCAGTGACACAAAGCTACGTTGCTTCTCTCCTAGTCTTAGCCCTTTTCAATCTTGGCCAGGTACATGGTGGGAGGGGGTCCTTTGCCTGGGGGGAAAGTGACCTGACTCTATCCCTCTCCTCTTACAATGAAGTCAACATCTCAGGATTTCAAGGAATCTCAACAGTCTGGGACCCCATTCCCTAAATATACTTTCATCTTAAGGAGAAAAAATACAGTCATCAGAGCAATTGTGTGTGTGTGTGTGTGTGTGTGTGTGTGTGTGTGTGTGTGTGACACTCACAGTCAAAGTACAATGTAGAGCAGGCCCTCAGCAAAACTCTCAAGTAGGTGGAATTGGTCTTTGAAAGCCTCTCTTATCCCTCTTCAGCCCCGCCCCCCCAGGCCAAAGCTGAGAGTGCCCATCCTGGACCCAGAATCTTCTAACACTTTGCCTCCCCTCCTCCTAAGCTGGGAAACAATCACAGGCTAATTAGTAGCTATAGTTGCCAACTGTGGCCAGAGCAGGGCATGTGGAATGAAGATACCAACCATTCTCCAGAGGGAGAAAGAAGCCAGGAAAGGTAAGTTAGTAAAGCAGTGATTGTTCATCATCTATTTACCTGTTATTTCCTGAGAACTTTGAAAGCTTCCTACCCCTGCACCTCACCCTATAGAAAAGACAGTCATCATCATCATCGAACAGTGAAAAATTGATTCTGCCTCTAGGTGTTTGCATTTAGCCAGGGGACCCAGAGGCAGCTTTAGATTTGCATTTCTATCGCTCCCTCTCCAGATCTGATTAAGGTACCCAGCACCTCCCAATTGTCCCATTAGTTTTCAAAATCACCTTTGACTTCTCACCATCCTAATCAAACTCCAGTTTGGAAATACTAGTCATTGCCCAGAAACTTGGGAAACTTTCTGCTTTCTCCCTGTGTGAAGTTTTAGAAAAAGGTTTATTTTCCCGTCTAGGCTTATTTTACTTAGCTAAAGTCATTGGAGACAGCATAAAGTTTGCATTTTTATCAGACTTCTTTCGGATGTGCTGGCACTGCAGTTGAATTTCAATGATTGCGGTCAATGATTTGCAGCAAAGTATCAAAACTATCCACTCCCGGAGCGTACCGCTACAAGTCCAGACAGCACAGCGTCTACCTCCTCCTTAGTCTCAAGACACGCTGACTCCTTCTTCCTTTCACCAATAATTATGAGCACTCTGATTTGGGTCCAGCAGCTATGCTAGCAACCAAAAGCAAATAAAAAGTTTAAGATATGCTAGGGAGATGTCTCAGTGGGTAAAGTGCCTGCTGTATAAGCAGGAGGATCTGAGTTCAGATCCCCAGCACCCATGGAAAAGCCAAGCAGAGTGGTGCATATCTGAAGGCACTAGAAGTAGAAACAAGTAGATTCTGGCACCTACTGGCCAGTGTCAACCTCTGACCACCACATTGCTGAGCACATCTACACACACATTTGCACACACGCATACCACACACACACACACACACACACACATACCACACACACATTTTTAAATAAAATCTACTGTCTTTCAGAAGAAGATAATCCAACTAGGAGTTGAGGAAGATACATACTGTGTGGTTAAGTAACACCACAAAGTAATGTGACTGTGTTTTTAAGTAAATTCTCTAGGATTTCCATGTCCAGTCTGTGCAATCTGAAGGATGAAAGCCTCATTGAACAATGCTACTCATGGGTCTTCAGCACTAACTGGTTAACAGTCATGGATGAAACGAACTTCTCTACTTAAGTGATCAGTTTGGCTTTCTGGTGGTTTTCAATGTTACAGCTGCCTATCTGATTGCTCATCTTCTTCAGATTTGACTGAAAATGATTTAAAACTGTAACCAAAGCTGTTATCTATTCTCAAAGAGGTTTTGCCATGTCTCTCTGTTCCCTCCATCTACCATCTTGATTTCTACCCGGTCTAGAGCACGGAACTTAACTTTCTCCCTGGTGGTACTCTTGCTAAGTTCTTCAACTTCCCCCGCTTCTGCTGCCTTGCATTTCACACACCTTGAACCCCAGCCTAGGGTTCCTCCTGCTTTCTGCTTCTTCTGGTGCACACTGGGGTCCTCAGGCTCAAGAAGAAAGGCAGAGTGGAGTAATTTCTTGCCATCAATGATTTTGGAGCTCCCAAATCAGCACTCTACCCAGGGGCACAGTGTATTAGTTACTTCTCTCATTGCTATAAAGAAATACCTGACAAAAACTACTTAACAGAGGAAGGTTTTATTTAAGCTCCTAGTTCACCATGGCAGGTATCCTAGTCTGTTTTCTACTGTGATAGACACCATGACCAAAAGCAACTTGGGGAGGAAAGGATTTATTTCAGTTTACATGTTACAGTGAATCATCAAGGGAAGTCAAGGCAGGAACTCAAGGCAAGACTTGAAACAGAGACCATGGAGGAATGCTGCTTACTGGCTTGCTTCTCCTGGCTTGCTCAGCTACCTTTGTTATGTAGCCCAGGCCCACCTGCCCAGGGATGGCACTACCCACAAGGGGTAGACCCTCCTACAGCAATTAGCAATCAAGAAAATGCCCCCAGACATGCCCAACAGGCCAGTCTGATGGAGGAAATTCCTCAGTTGAGGTCCTCTCTTCCCAGGTGTGTCAAGCTGGCGTCCAAAATTGGTCATCACAGCAGGGAAGACCTGATAAGTAGCTCAGTGGCAACCGGAGCACTTGGCAGGCTCATGCAGTGGCTTGTTCATGTCTCTGCAGACCAGGAGCATCTCTACAGACTGCCTCCCAGTGACTCACTTCCTCTAGCTATGCTCTGCTTCCTAAGGGTCCCACAGCCTCCCAAAACAGTACCAACAACTGAAGAGCAAGTGTTCAAACAGATGCGTCTGTGGGGGACATTTTACATTCAAACCATAGCGCATGGCACAGCTCACTGCATGTTGTCAGATCCACCTCCTGCTGATTTTCAGATTTTACTGCCTTTGAACCTCTATACTTGTACCACATCTACTCCCACTCTCTACCCTGTGCTGTAAGAGCTCTCTCTCTCCCTCTCTCTTTCTCTCTCTCTCTCAGACAACCTCCAAGCTGGCCTCAAACTCACTATGAGACCAAAGACAACCTGGAACTTCTGATCCTCCTGCCTCTACTTCCCAAGTACTAGGATTGCAGGTGTGTACCACCATTCCCAGTGTGTGTGCTGGGGACTGAACCCAGGGATTTGTGCATGGTAGGCATGCATTCTACCAACCGAGCTACATCTTCAGCCCTGATTCTGTTTTGTTCCACTTAATCATTTAGGCCTGGGGCTCTGTTTACCACTCCTTTCTTGTCTGGTACTGCCTCCTTCCACTGGCCATCATCTTTACAAGTCTGTTCCCATTCTCCCTTCTTGTCCTGGATCAGTATGGACAAGACGGATCACTATGGATCATACTGGTATCAGTAGGTACCCAAGTATGCATTTTTCTCTGTGTCATATATTTGAAGCAGCATACTCCTACATCACCACTGCCCTAACCCTCAATCCTCCTTAACCTCACTGAAATCTACTGTCTATCAAAAGCATTCTCTTCAGAATAGCCCTGGCAATAAATCCAAATCTCTCCTCTGCTAAGTAATTGAACAGACCTCTTCCATTATCACCTTACTGTACATTTATGCAGCCCTGTCATTATTGACCCTTCCCTCCTTTCTAGAACATCATTCTTCTTTGGTTCTCCCAGCACCATCTTTTCCCATGATTCCCTGTATCTTTGGTCATTCCTGCTGTTTCTTCCAAGTGCTTCTCTTCCTGAAAACAGTCACAGAGAACTTCCCAAGCTGTGTCTTCCATAGGATCTTCCTGACTGACCCTAACCACATGTTAACTCACCAATCTTTATTTCTTCTCAGCTTCATACAAATATATCTATTTGCCTATGGATACCTAAATTCTACTTAAAACTCAACTTATCCCTTTCTCCAAAAGTTGTCTTAATTCTTCTTCTACTGAATAGCACTGGGACACTGAAGATGCAGTCAGTGTTCTTAACTACTAAGCCATCTCTCCAGCCCCAAATCTCTTTTTTAAAGCAAACCCTTTTATTCTTTAAATTTCTTTAAAATTATTTGTTTTGTGTGCATGCGTGCATACGTGCATGCATGTGTGTGTGTGTGTGTGTGTGTGTGTGTGTGTGTGTGTGTAACTCAGATCATACATCGGATCATCTGGAGTTGAAATTAGATGCATTTGTGAGCCTCCCATCATCGGTACTGAGTTCTGAACTCTGGTCTTCATGACATTCATTACTCTTAACTGCTGAGACATCTCTCTAGCTCCCTCAAGGGAGGAAGAGAGGGAGGAAGAGGAAGGTAGGAAGGGAGGGAGGAAGGGAGGGAGGAAGAGGAAGGTAGGAAGGGAGGGAGAGGAAGGAAGGAAGGAAGGAAGGAAGGGAGGAAGGATGGAAGGAAGGAAGGGAAAAAGACTCAGGACTGTAGAAATGGCTCAGTAGTTAAGAATACTTGCTGCTCTGTCATGAAGACCAGACAGAGTTCAGATCCCAGCACCCATACGGTGGCTCATAATGATCTGTAACTCCAGGAGATCTGATGCCCTCTTCTGGACTCTGTGGGAATTGCACGACACAGGTGCACTTTTCTATAAATAAAGCAAAAATTCTCATAGACATAAAATACATTTTTAAATTTTTTGGAAAAGAAAGGGTCTCAATTAGCCTTTCTGGTACAGCACAGGTAAGCTGATATCTTGAGGTCCTAAAGAGGTGACTCCACAGGAGGAGGAATCTATCAGCTGCCATTCAGGGCAAACTCAAATGTTGTCATTCCCAGCTATGAGCAATGATTTGGCTGTGGCCTCCGCAGTTCCAAGTCTTGAAGTAGACAGACAGGTGGAGAGATAAGAAAAGGGTCTCAACTGATCCCACCTCCAGAGCTGTCTCTCTCCAACCTGTCACCTACATTGCAGCCCATTCAGTTCTAAATCACTGGTCCAGTTCTGTGACTTCCTTACCTGATGATGTCAACATTATCCTGTGTTTTCAGAATAAAGCCCAAAGTCTTTAGAATGTCATTCAAGGCTTTCTTCATATAGGATCTTTCTACCTCTCCAGTTTCACCTCTCACCAGCCAGCCTTTCATTATAGAACCAATTATAGTATTCTTCATGGTCCTCTGTTTCTACCAGCCTAAGATCTACCTACTGATTTATTTCTCTCATTTCACCTGGAGATGCTTAGAAGCAAGTGCTGAACTGTACTTCTTTTTTTCTTTTTTTAAAAACTTTATTGAGAATTTCATACATGTATATAAGGTGTTTTGATCAAATCCATGCCTACTCCCTCCCCTCCAACATTCCCCCCCGAAGAGGTAATCCTAAAATTTTTTGAGGATTAGATACAAGCTCCCAAATACTTTTGACATTTTTAGCTTCTTTTTTTATCTCCAGAATCTAGCATACTATATTATATATAATTAGTACTCAAAAGCATTTGTTGAAAAATAGAAGATTTGGGTGATATTAAAGACACTTAAAAGGAAAACAATACGCAATACTCATATAGTGAACTTACCCAGAGTTCTTTAAATGGAGTACCTCATTTTAATTATTACCAAAAAGCAACATATAAGAGAGAAACTGTTGTTAATCCCCATCTTACAAATGGTTTCCGAAGAGCTCAGGTAACTGGCCCAAAGTCATAATGAGTTGCAGTCATTTAAAAGACCATTGCAAGAGAAGAACTCCCAACACAGATTTGCTCCCTAGCAAGAGACAGCACCATTACTGGTTACTGATGATGTCATGCCATTTGTAGCTCTTGCCATCAAGTCCAAACAGCCCCCTAAGAGCACTGAAGGCATCATCTAAAATTATTTTTCTGAATGACATCTCTAAGGACCTAGATTTGAGAGGAGCAAAAGCAAGGGAAGCTGGGAGTTGGGTAAGGGTGATTCTTTCCAAGGTCAAGGGGAGTCAGCTGTCATTTCTAAACCCCGGTTCATGACAACTAACTTTGCAATTGATTTTTGCTTTTTCCTATCTGAGCTTGGAAATTACTCCTATCTGAACATGAAACTCACTTTTCTCAGGCTTCACTAGCCAAGAAAAAAGATCCCCCTTCCAAATTAAAAAAGAAAGAAAGAAAAGAAAGAAAAATCTTTGTCACAATTACAGAATACTCTACACTCTCCTTAGAGTGTGGGTACCCCTTGCCTTCTCCCTCCCCTGTGGCTACTTCAGTCTACAGATCCTAGAGCCCCAGTGTGCTAATGTTTCTTCCCATTCAAGGTATCATGGTAATTTGATTACAAGTGACTCTATGAACTCATGGTCCTGTTCTTGTATCTGTACCAGGACATATCAGTGACCACACATCAACTTCCAATGCTCAGCAAGGAATTTTATGGAAGTTGGTGAGTCTTGTTGCTTCTGCTTCCAAGATTGTTGCTGCCTCTGCCCACTATCCCCTCTTCCTTTCCCTTGTCATCAGACACTAGGACAACGGTATCCTCACTGGTCACTCATTTCTCATCTTCTCTCCACTTCACTAAGACATTATCTACAACACAGCTCACATTAAAACGCCAAATCAAATTGGAGTATATGATTCCTTCTCATTGAAAACCTCCAGCCTCCTTAGTTAGCTGTAGAATAGTCTTAAAGCTGTAAACTGTCACCGAAAGCTCCAGATGTGCCCCTTTCCTGCTTCCCAGATTCCTTCCATCTTGAACCTGGCACTCTAGGCACTTGTTTCTCCCCCAATAACCTCATGGTGTTTTTTGTTTGTTTGGCTTGGTTTTTGTTATTTCATCCTTTGATTTAAACATATTGTTATTATTACTGTTATTGTTGTTGTTTGTTGTGTATGAATGATGTATGTGTGAGTGCAGGTGAACCTGTGCTATAGTGTACATATGGAAGTCAGAGGATGACTTTCAAGAGTAGGTTCTCTCCTTCCACTGTGGGATCTGAGGATTGAGTTCAGGTCATTAGGGTTGCAGGGCAAGCACTTTTACCTACCTAGCCATCTTGCTGGCTCTGTTGTTTTATTTCTTTTTGTAGTTCTGAGGAATTAAACCCATAGCCTTGTGCATGCTGGGCTAAGTGTTGAGCTGAACTATACCTTCAGCTTCTCAAACGCCTCCATGTACCTTCTCGACTCCATGTGTTTGTCCATTTTATTCATAACTTTTAAAAAAGATTTTTTATTTTATATATATGAGTGTTAGGCCTACATGTATGTATATATGCTGTGTGCATGCCTAGTGGCCAGAAGAGGGCACCAGATGCCCTGGAAATGGAGATACAGGCAGTTGTAAGCTGCAAAGTGGATGCTGGGAACCAAACCCAGGTCCTCTGCAAAGGCAGCCAGTACTCTTAACCACTGAGCCATCTCTTCAGCCCCGCACTTCTTGCTTCTTGTCATCATGACAAAACACCTGTCAGACACAACCTGTGGGAGACAGGCTTTGAGCCTAGGGGGATATTGCAACTGTCAGAGTCACGCTGTTTCCAGGAATCCAGGCTCTGTAATCTGAAACCCAGTATGCTAATGAGGCATCCTACCCTCTATTCTGTGATAGGACATTAAGTCTGTTATGCTAATAGGATGCTAAGTCTGTTATGCTAATAAGGTATCCTACTTGCTGTGCTGTGATTGGACCACTACCCCTATATAAGCTTGTGCCTTCCTGCAATAAACCAGACCTGTGTCACTGAACCTGGGCTCCTGTGTCTGAATGCAGCTCCGCTGACACAGTCTCCTCACCAGCCCTGGGGTCCAGGACCAGGCAGAAGCAGCAATGACAGGAGGCAGCACAGGGCAAGCAGAAGAGCTGCCTCAGCACCAGGTGAGCAGAAGAGTGGCCTCAGCCCAGGGCAGGCAGAAGAGCGGCCTCAGCCCAGGGTGAATGGAGGAGCAGCCTCGACACCCATGAGAACAAAGGAGTGGCACTCACAAGAACGAGGAAAGGCCGCCGCTGGTGGTGACCGCAACAACCTAAGGGAAGAAGAATTTATTTTAGCTCACAGTTTCAGAGGTTTCCATCTATCATGGTCAGCTACATTGTTTTGGGGCCCAAGCTGACACTGAACATAATGGCGGTGGGTGGAAGCATGTGGAAGAGGAAGCTAGTCAACTCATGGTGGACAGGAAGCATAGTGGCGGTGTAACAGGATAGGAACAGGGCTATGCCTCCAGGGACCAACTTCCTCCAATGAGGCTCCAACTTCTATAGCTACACTACATCTCAGTAGCCCATTTGAATTTTGAATTCATCTATGAATTAAACTATTCAGAGTCCTCATGATCTAATTGTTTCGGTCTCTGTGTGCCTTATTAATGTCCTAGGCATTTCTTAATCTAATTAAGTAGACAATCAAGATTAATCATCACATTCATGCTTTGCCCACTGCCTGGAATACCCTTCACTGGCTCATTCACTAATTAAGGTCTATCAGTAAAGGCAAGATAAGTGGTTAAGGAGAATCCTTCCTCAGGAAATAATTAGAAACATGGATGAAATACAAAAACAGCTTAATAAAAGCACCAAAGACCTGATAAGGTGGTGAGGAACAACTTCCAAAGTACATGTGGCTTAGAGTAGCTTCTACCACAGGAGCATTTGCTGATGTAGATGAGATTGTTAATAGTGCTGGCCCATGCTTCTGGAAATCTTTCAAAAGCTGAGAGGAAAAAAGAAGTGTGGGAACCCACCGATAGCTGGGAAGCTAAGGACCATAGCACAGTCAGAGAACTGGAAGTAAATCAGTTCTCATGTGGTCATCTGTTCAGCCAAGAAAATGTCAAGCCCTGAGTTTGTGTGAAGGTAGTTTCCACAGACTGCTAACATTTCCAAAGAGATCAAATGTCTAGCATATGATCAAAGAGAGAGTCAAATCTTCAGGACCCAGTGGTCAGCATTAGACTTTCATAACTTAAGAGTGAGTGTTGTGTATCTGGGGTAGCTTTTCCTGAATAGGAAAGAACAGAGACCTCAAAACAAAAGCAAAGGACAGGATAATGATCATAAACTCAGCAAACTCTGTGGGATTTAAGAAAAAAGGGAGTAGAGCAGAGAATCAAGAGTGAGTGACTTGTCCTTTCAAAGGAAATTCATAACCAGGCATGGTGGCACATGCCTTTAGTCCCAGCACTCAGGAGGCAGAGGCAGGCAGATCTCTGTGAGTTCAAGGCCAGCCTGGTCTACATAGTGAGTTCCAGGCCAACTGGGGCTACAGGGAAACCCTGTCTCAAAAAGACCAAAAAAAAAAACAACGAAACGCATATGTCTCCTTCCTTAACAATTCATCTCTCATGCTTTATCTAGATTTCCACTACAGTTTAGCTATCTACCTGATCAGAACTCAACGGTGACCACATACTAATTTCTGATGCTCAGCAAAGAATTTTATGGAAGCCAGTAAGTCATGTTGCTTCTGCCTCCAATATTTTTCCCGCCTCTTCCCATTGCCCCCACTTGCACTATATACATAGTAGAGTATTGACTCACAGATGGTAGGAGCCTGCTGTTGTAAAGTGGGCCCCACACCTGTGGCTTGAGCTGTGGCAAGCTAGCTTCCACTGGAGCAGGCAAGTCTTGATGCCAACAGGGAGTCAGGCAAGCATATGACACAAAATCCAAAACATGAGGTTTGGGCTTATTCAGACCCATTTCTTATAATAATACACTTGGCAGCCTAGTTTCTTTACCTGCACAGACTGTGCACACACACACAAACCCTCTCCAAACAAAGCAACCTCAGAACCCCTCAACTACCCCCACTATGTGTATCAGGCTACATGTACTCCCACCTCTGAACAACAACAACAATAATAATAATGATAATAATAACAATAATAATAATAATATTTCTCCACTCCTGATAACAATCAAATTTAGACAGTTTCTATTCAAGTGTGTTTCCAACATGCTCAGATATGAAGACTAGGAAAGCCAACCGAAACTGAACTTATTTTGGGGTGCATAGGCAGTAGGGCAAAACTGAGTCCTCTAGAAACCTTTTACGGAGAATCTCCCATTTATCTTATGCCTAGGCATAATTGGGCATCTGTGATTAAAAGTAAATGCAGTTGGGAAGGACATGTAGTAGGAAAAATGAATGTATGACATAATCTATCAAAGTAGAGAACCACCCCAAATACTCCCCTCTTTCCTTTAGACCCCACAAAAAGAGATACCAGGTTATAAACTGAGGCCTTTGAATACTCTCACTCACATGACCCACTGTCAACCATGACAAAGGATCCTTCTTTAATATGTGCTGTCATTTCACTTCAGTTAAAATTGTACTGTTACCTTTAGAAAGCTGCATGAGCCCTTACTTTCAATTCTTTGGATAAAAGGTCAAGAACCTAGAAAAAATCTGGTTGAGATGCTAACTACTGTTAACAGTAGCATGGAGCTTCAGGGACAAGGACTTCACTTCTCATGGAAAAGCTTTGAGAAGCATCCAGACACTGGGTTCTTGGAGTGACCATTGCCTCTGAGAACTACAGAGGTCACAAGCCAAAGGAAAAGTCAGATCAACTGAGGAAGATCTGTGTGGGCCAGAGGCATGAGCCCTTGGCAGTGTAAAGAGCCCTTGACTTCTCATTTTCATGAGGAAATAACAAAAGATGCTGTCAATTTCTCCATTAAGGTTTTAAATGTCTTAATGAAAATTTGCTTCCTCTCTGGGTCCATCTCTTACAGACACACACAGACACACACACACACAAAATGGTCCTAACAAGAGAAGTCACTCTCTTATATATGAGCTCCCATCTCTCTCCATATCATCCCCTGTGAATGTCGATACAATATTTATTAAGGTTTAAATAGCACTGTTAAGTGCACACGTTGATTTAGAATGATGGAGTATGTCATGCAAAGAACAGGAACTCGCCACAGAGAAGGGACCCCCCAAAGGACAAGTAGATACATCATTAGCTAAAGACTCAGGCTAGCAAATGTCACCAGCAAGAAAAACTATTCTTTAATTAGGGCTTTCTTTACATCTATTGTTAACACCAATTTTTCATAAATATATTTTCAAAAAATTACATGTAAAATGATGTATGCATAAGGCTAAAAAAATCAAGAAGTGAAGACTGGTATTAAATAAACTTTCTTCCCCACATCTCACACTTCAGGTAAAATCCTTTTAATCTTTTATTTTTAATTTTTCTGGTAAGTTATTATCATAATTCTTTTGTTGTTTTGAGATTGGGTCTTGCTAGATAAGGCAGGCTGGCCTGGCCTCAAACTTGTTATATAGCCCAGAAAGACCTTGAATTTATGATCCTCCTACCTCAGCCTCCCAAGTACTAGGTTTACTGGCATGTACCACCATCCTAGGTTACCATCCTAATTATAAACAGTATGTTGAGATCTCAATTCCTTGGCTCAGTATTACTAGACAATATCAAGTAACTTCCATTCTCACGGATAGAGGAAGAATTTAGTTTATTCCCATCATTTCCAACTGTCTTTGCCTATTCTGAGATTTGTTCATTTGCTGGCCTGCTTAAGATTTTGATTAGTTGTCATCATCCTTTCAAATAACACATATGCCATTACACTTTTAAATAATATACACAATCTTCTCTTTTGATTCCATCAGTTTTATACACTGTCTCTCCTCTCATCTGAAAGTAAGGCTGATGAAGGTGGAGGAGATGGCTCAGTAAGTAAAGGTTCCTGCTGCCAAACCTGACGATCTGAGTTCAGTCCCTCCCTGGGACCCAAATGATGGAAGGAGAGAACTGACTCCTGAAAGCAGAATGAAGAAAGTTACACAGATTTGCTCTTCTCTGCTTCTCTTCACAACTTGAATTTTATCAGTTGGAACGCACACACATACACACGACATCAATTAATACACACATTGTAGTCTCTAAAGTCTTTGGTTTTTATTATGAAAATTGAAACTAGTAACCACTTCATAGTAATTAGTAAATATGATTATCTATAACCACCTCAGTAATAGTAATTTTTGATCCATTGAAAAAAGAAGTATGTGTCATGCATGCACAAGGACCTGAGTTTTGATCCCTAGCATCCACATAAAAACCTGGGTGTAGCACCACACACCTGTAATCTCAGCACTGTGGAAGCATGCTGGACAGACTAGCCAAATCAGTGAGCTCCAGGTTTAGTGAGAGACCTTGTCTCAAAAAATAAGGTGGTGAGCAATTGAAAGACACCTGACATTGACCTCTGGCAGAAGGAGAGGGAGGGAGTATGGGAGGGGGGCATACACAAACACATACACATGCACACATATTTTTAAAAACTTTTTAAAGAGAAATAAATAAGAAAAGATGTCATCAGGTGCTCTCTGAAAGGACAATGTTTCAAGAATAAGGTCAAGTAGATTGTCTGCTCTTGGATTCCACCAGTTGTTCAAAGCCACACCGTATTTATGATGTTGATTTTAAATTTGAACCAAAACTTTCATCTATAGTTCTTCTGTTTTTTCATTACACTTTCAAATGTCTTTTTCCTGTAAAGAAAAAGTTTTCCACTAGACTGAGATTTCCTAGTTGAGCTGGTAAAGACCTTGAATTCATTCTGAATCCAGCATGGCTGGAGAGTATACATTGTGTCTTCATAGCTGATCCATATTTGGCTGAATATCAAATTCTAGACTTTTTTCCCCTCAGAGACTCAAGACCATTGTCTTTCACCTCCTGTGTTTTGCTGAGAAACCAGGTACTACACACTCACTCTTTTGTTAGGATTCTCTCTCTCTCTTTCCCTCTCTCTCTTTCTCTCTTGTCCTTTTCTCCCTCTTCTCTTCTTTCTCCTCCTCTTACTTCTTCTTCTACAAGAATAATGTTAAGAAATACACTGTGCACATGCACATATACACTAAATAAATAAATAATAAGGCTCAGTGGGTCGAAGGTACTTGCTACCAAGTCTGATCCTCTGAGTTCAATACCTGGGATCCACATGGTGGAAGGAGGGAACTGACATGCAGAAGTTATCTTCTCATCTCCAGATGTACACCATGGCATTCACATCACACACATGCACGCACACACACACACACAATAATAAATAAATAAATAAATAATAAAATATTGATGTTAAAAAAGAAAGAAATACAATGTCAGCCACACATGGTTTAAAATGGTCTTTCAAAAAATTTTTATGTGTAGGAGTGTTTTGCCTGTATGTATGTAAGTGCACCTGTGTCGTGCAATGCCCGCAGAGGTCAGAAGAGGACATCAAATCCCCTGAAACTGGAGTTATGGACAATTGTTAGCTGCTACGTGGGTGCTGGGAACCAAACCCAGGTCTTATAAACGAGCAGCCAGTGCTCTTAACTGCTGAGCCATCTCTCCAGTCCCTTAAAATGTTCTCGTAAACACATCTAAAAGAAAGGTTATAGGAAGCAGGTGAAATTAGTTTTTAAAAACATTTTTTGTTTTAATTTTTTTCTTTTACAACATATTTACCTGAAATTGTACTTCAAAATGTAACCAATATTTTACAAGTATTGTTTAGATATAGCCCATTGTTTTTCTCACTTTACATCTTAGAGATGTGTGCATATCAGGCACATAGCAGCTCTCCACATGCACAAGCCACATTTCAAGTGCTGGGTGACATCTGGCTCCTTCTCCATTGATCAGCGCAGGTCTAGAATCATCTTTGTATCTTTGTGATGTAGCTTCACCTGAAGATGTGGGTCCTTTTTCACATCTTCATTTTCCCTGTTTTATGTTCGTTTTCCGGGTTCCTTGTCATTTAAGTGCTGGGGCTCCTGGACTGAGAATTCGTCTCTTCATTTTAATCTCTTCCATTTCATTTTCTTCCATTTCTCTCTGCACTCTGGGAAATTTTACCAAATTCATCTTTAGTCATTTTATTAAATTGTGTGTGTGTGTGTGTGTGTGTGTGTGTGTGTGTGTGTGTGGTGTATGCATGTGAGTGCAGGTGCACTTGTCTGTGTGTCCAAAGGTCAACTTCAGGCACCTTTCTCTGTTATTCTCTACCTTAGTTTCTTTTTAAAGGTTTATTCATTTTATTTTAGGTGTGTGAGTGTTTTGTCTGCATGTATACATGCATACTACTTATGTACCTGGTGTCCATAGAGGCCAGAATTGAGGACTAGACCCTCAGAACTGGAGTTACAGATGGTTGTGAAATGCATGTGGGTGCTGGGAACCAAACTCAGGTCCTCTGCAAGTGCAGGAAGCACAGCACGTACTCTTAACCTCTTTGCCATGGATCTGGCCCCAGGAATTTTCATTTCTACACACATTCACTATCATTTTCTGGGACTTTGTGTTCACAAGCCATCTTGAGCCAGGAGGTCAGTTAATTAAATTATTTATTTATTTATTTTATGTGTACGAATATTTTGCCTGCATGTAAGTACACCTGTGCATGCAATGCCCACAGAGGCCAGAAGAGGGCATCAGATTCCCCTGGACCTGACCAGACCTAACTTTTCTCGCCAAAGCTCATAACTCTTGCTTTCCTTCTCCCCCAGTGAGAACCTTAGTAGAGTGGAGAAATGAGGTTTTTCTATATTCTGTTACCTATAAAATAGTGGGAAACACTGGCCGAATGGTGAAATGTTTTCTGGTCTCTGTGAAGATTCTTTGAGTTCTGGTGATCGTCTTCCACTTTTGCCTCTTCTGTACCGAGAGTATAAAAAACTGTTGCATATCTTCTGGGGCTGACACCAAGAGGACAAGTGCCAATGAGGTGTCATTTCAGCACTCAATAAATATTGTTGATTAAATGGAGGGTTCAAGGTAGTGTCTTGCATTGAGGGTCTGGCTGCTGTGCAGCTAAAGGCCAAAAAGGATTATCTGTGTCTGCCAGCACGGTCTTCTAGAGAACTTTCCAGAATGACTTTGGCAATCAGCACCACAATGAAGATAGCTCTTCTGAGCTTATTGGTTGCTAGTCTTCAGAAACCAAGTTTGTCATGAGATAAGAGAGAGTGCTACCTGTGTGAAAACACAAAGAAGTCTGGGAAGATGAAAGGGGGGGATGAAATGCCTCATTCCATGACCTTCTTTTAGAGAGGAGAGGCAGAGGGACCCTGAGAGGGAAAGAACTTTACCAGTTATTGACAGAGCTCCAAGACTGGAGTTTTCCAGGTTTGTGTGTAATCATCGCATACTACATCACTAGGACCATATCACTTTTTTGTGAGGTATCTCTCCTCAACATCGCCAAGCTGTGTTCTGGGAGACTGCCCCTCAAACACCTCAAGCTTGAGAAGACTTTAGACACTGCTGTGATTTTAATATCCTAACCCAAACTCATGGTGAAAGTCCATCTCCACTGTGGCCAGGGGAGATGGCTCAGTGGGTAAAGAGTGTCTCTGCCAAGCCTGATGACTGAGTTCCATCCCCATAGCCCACATGGTGGAAGGAGAAAACCGACTCCTGCAAGCTGTCCTTTGACCTCCACATGCCCACTGTGGCACAAGCATGTACACTCACCCAAGCTTGCACATAAATAAATAATAAATAAATAAATAAAGTTAGAAATTATTAAAAAGTTTACCTATATGGTGAAGAATTAAAAGGTGGGACCAGGAAAGGCCTTTAAAGAATAAGTAGAAGTTTTATTTGTCCTATGGACTCATGGCTAACACATAATTGGGTTTGTCCAGGGTGTGTCTGTGTTAAACACAAGGTCACTCTGCTTGTGATACTATGTGATGCCCTGTACTACCTTGGAACTCTCCTGGGAATCCCCATCAGTAGGAAGGGCTCATCACATATAGCCTCTAGACATTAGACTTCTCACCTCCAGAACTGCAAAAAAAAATACGGTTTCTTTATGAGCTGCCCAGTCTGCAGCATTCAGTTATAGCAATAACAACAACAACAAAAATGGGCTTGTTTCCAATCCCACACAAGTACTCAGTGTTTGGAAGAGATCTCTTGAAATGCCAAATCCATGTGCTCAGTTCCCAGATCACTTTCTTTTCCGGTGACTAGCAATGCCTCCGGGTCTGAGTCGCACCTGACAAGAACATGCACAGGCCCCTGCATTGCACCGAAAGCCCCGAAGTGCCCAGCACTCTCCAGGCTCAAGCTGTCTCTAAGGGACCCTAGGGCCCTGCCAGAGAAGGGCAGGAAGCCATAACATATTAAAACAGCAGATTAAAACAAACAAGGACATTTTGGATCACATTACACATCACTTTCTTCACGTCTGACAACAGAAAAAAAAAAAAATCAGAGGCGGTAAAAGACAATCGTCGACCATAATGGTCTAATAACTTGGTGATAAAAGTACTTGTGGGAGCAGCGTGGGAGGAGGCCGCTTCTGGTGCAGGAATCAAAGCTCTCTTCCAAATCCACAGCGGTGTGCTCAGAGGCATTACAGCTTAAGTGCTCGTTTAAGACTTCCTCAAAATGCAGCACGCTCGCTGGAGAATCGTAATTAGGCCTCAATTGTGGGCCATATTCACACATTGTGCATCATCCTTAAAGATGACAGAAAAAAAAATTACCTAAGGCTATGTGGAGTGGATATCAGGCCTCTTACCACTGTCCTCCATGGAGAAAAAAGCCCACTTAATAATCCCCTGTCTAGACGTGCAGCCTTCTGAATACTGAGAGATATGACTGTTTTCGTTTTGAAACAGAAGCAGAGCCAGGACAACAGGAAGGCTGCGCATGCTGGAGTCCTGGGGTTTGCATTACAGCTCATGGACATAGTCAGAGTTACAGGAAAAGAGGAGATTAGTCATTTTCCATTCAAGTGAAGCAAAAATTCCAGCAAAAGGCCAGGTGTGGTGGTGCTCGCCTTTAAACCCAGCACTGGGGCGTGGAGAGGGGTGGGGTGGCAGAGGCAGGCGGATATCTGTGAGTTCAAGGCCACCCTGGCCTACATAGTGAGTTCCAGGACAGCTGGGGCTACAGGGAGACCCTGTCTCAAAAAGACAAAAAAAAAAAAAAGCCAGGAAAAGTCACAGATCAAGGTAGTCAGAGATGCATCAGCCCAGGTGTGATGAAATGAAACCATTTTCCTTATCTAGTCTATGTGAGGGAATAAAATGCCACTAGAAAGTCCATCTCGATGTCCATATGTCCCTTCCATCCTTTCTGTCTCCACCTTCCCACCCCCTCCAAGCCCATCCCCATTCCTGAGTTTGGCTCATGGGAAATACATTTCCAAGAACTGATTAATGAACCAGCTTGCTCACCATGAGTCTTGGGCTTGCTACTTTTCCACCCCACCTGTACCCAGGGTGAGGACCCCTCTCAGGAAGCACTCCGTCTAGGTCAGCTGCTCAAGGAGAGCCTAAAACCTGATTTGTGGCCATCTTGGCTTCTAATCTGAACCCGTCTTCTTCCCATCAGTGAGAACGCTTAGGATTCACACTGGCCTTTCTGTGTCTCCCACAGCGGCCCTTGGCCTATGCTGCCTTAGCTCACTTACCTTAGCTCTCATTGGCACATCTTCACTCCTTGAGCACAAGGCAACGTGTCTCATTTCAGCGACTTTCTCCCAGAGAACAGCTGTCAGCAAACCCTTGTTCAGTTCATTCAATTGTTGCACAGAGCCATCGCCCAGGCCTGTAAGTAGGAACTGAAAATTCTAGACACTACTTCAATTTAATTTGCGTTAATGTTTTTCTTTTACCACTTAGCTCATACATACTGGCCCCAATCAGTCGTGTCCCCCCCACCCCCACATATCTATAAGATTTTGGGAGGAAAGCATTCTTTTTTCTTCTCCTAGCTTTGGCAAGATGTAAATATGAACAGAGACACATTATAAAATAGGAAAAGGTAAATAGAGGGACTTCCAACTCTCTCACTAGTATAGACCAAGGCAATCACCAGTGACTATATCCTCATGCATATTTTCCCAGAGAAAAAGATAATCACCCTGGCATCTATTTTCTCCTTTCCTTCTCTTTTATTAGCTGTCAAAGCTTTTGTTTGATACATCATTTCACCTAGTTGTGAGATCTTTCATTCTGTTTTCATGAGAACTCTACAGGGTCAGCAAAAGATGGTTGTTTCTGTATTTCAGATTCTAAATTCTGCACTTGAGTAAGAATTTTACAACTCACAAAGGAACCTTCATCTATCAGTGAGAAAGGACTAAATCATTCAGCTGGTTTTAGGGAAACTGACTCTCTTGGTGGTGGGAAATACCCAAGTCTTCCTCTCATACCATAAAATGAAATCAACTTCAAACATTTTAAACTTATAATACCTCAAAATGCAGAAAACTATCAGAAAATATAGGTTAAATATTTATCTGAGTACCACACCAGAAACATGAAATAATACAGGAAGTCACCAAGCAGAAGACTGATATTAGATCACACAAAGATTTCATTTTATTTTTAATGCTTTATTTTATTCTTTTTATTTTATGTGTACAAGTGTATTGCCTACATGTATGCAAGTGCACCCATGTCATGCAATGTCCACGGAGGTCAGAAGAAGGTGTTGGATCCCCTGGAACTGGAGTTACAGACTGTTGTTAGCTGTCATGTGGGTGCTGGGAATTGAACCTCGGTCTTCTTCAAGAGCAACCAGTGCTCTTAACTGATGAGCCATCACTCCAGTCCTCATACAAAGATTTTAAACATCTAGATATATATAATAAAAAGAAACAGTAAGCAGAAAAAATATTAACCACCCGACAGGTAAAAGGTTAATATTCTTACTATATAAGGCATTTGTGCAAATCAACAAGAAGCAGAAATAGAAAAATGGATAGGGTTTATGAATAGAGAATTTACAAAACAGAAAATATACATGTATTGCTAGCCTGCATAAGAAAGCCATTTAGTCCCAAAAGTGATAAAAAATTAAAAATAAAGTCATCAGATATAGCTTCCTTCTTATCAAGTTAGTAAAAAAGAGACTTATTGATAGATATCAGCAGATGCCACAGTGGTAAAGCCAGAGGGGAGAGCAAATGGTATGACCTTTTCTGACAGCAGCCTGGCAGTGTCTATCCAGCGCGTCAAAAAACTCATATTCACTGACCTAGAGACTTTTTTTTAAGGATTTTTTTCCTAAAACATAGTCAGAAATGTGATCTGAGATGTTTGTAAGAGATATTCTTTAGAGATCAAGTTATACCAGTAAAATATGGAAACCATGCCACTGCCCTCCGCCCAAGAGGAGAGTGGTTTAAATTATGCTGGATCTCTAACACAGAATACAATAGACATTTTAAACTAATTTGAGTGCCAAGGGAAAATACCCACTGGGATTGTGTTAAATGAAATGTGCCAGCTGAAAAATGGTATACGGTGTAAGTTCTCAAATGGATGAACATACACTTAGGAAAAAAAGCAACGTGCTGTGATTTTTCAGAGTAGAGCATAATACATATTTTTATTTCTAATTTTCCACAGGAGGCATTATTTTATTATATGAAAAATTTGCAGAAAATCTATTTTTTCATGCAAATTATTTTTTAATTTCTTATTTAAAAATACTTAATTGATAGGGCCAGTGAGATGGCTCAGGGAGTAGAGGTGTTTATGAGCAGACCTAATGGCTTGAATTCAATCCCCAGGTCCCACAAGTAACAGGAAAGAAATGATTCTTAAGAGTTATCCTTTGACCCCCACAAGCATGCATGCATGAATACACACACACACACACACACACACACACACACACACCACACACACACACACAAGTAAATAAATACTTTAAAATACACTTGACAATGAAAGATTAAATATATTGAAGGGGTATGATATGACATTCATGTTTACATCATGTAATGATTACCATAATCAAAGTAACCCACATGCACATGAGCACCATGCTCAATTCCCAAGACAAATTCATTTCAGAGCTGAGAAATATGAATACTTTCAACCAACATTCTGCCATTCTCCCAGCTTCCAGCCTCTGGCAAGCAGCATGCTGCTCTGCTGTCGTTTGACTTCCATAAACACCACCTATAAGTGGAAGCACATAGCATTCGTCTTCCTGGGCCTAGGTCTGGCTTATTTCAATTAGCATAATGTCCTCCAGGCTCATCCATGAGGTCACAAAAAAAGCTTTCTTTTTTCTTTTTCCTTTCTTTCTTTTTTTTTTTTTTTTT
>NW_008357638.1:1597694-1628070 GCF_000622305.1 Nannospalax galili | reverse complement strand
TCACTATGTAGATCAGGCTGGCCTTGAACTCACAGAGATCTGCCTGCCTCTGCCTCCCAAGTGCTGGGATTAAAGGCATGCACCACTATACCCGGCTAGCCAAAAATCTCAAAAAGTTAAACATGGAATTCAACCTCCAGTCCCATGATTGTTTTTTCTACTTTATCACATTTTTTGTTTTCCCAAGAGGGATAAGAAAACCAAATAGATATAAAGTTTGAAATGCTCTAAAATCACTTCTGAGTAGTTTAATATATATAATTATGAGTATAAGGTTATTAATATTAGCATTACATAAGTGCTCTGTGTTTTGCCTTTTCTGTTTAACATATTTAACATTTAAAGCCCCTTACATCAATATAAGCAACATGCATATATCATATTAGCACTGTATCAATCTGTCATTGAACTGTTTCCTCTTACCCTGGACCTATAGTGAGACTACATTTCCCAGCCTCCCTTGCAGTCAAGTAGGCCAATGACTTGATTCTTGCTCTTAGAATCTGGGTAGATACAACATTGTCTCCAGAGTTTCTGGAAACTTCCTAGAAATCCTCTGTTCTCCCTCTCTTCACTCATTCACTGTAAGATGCAGAAAGGAAACGATGGAGCCGCTGGATGCAGGAGCCCGAATCCCTGAGTGATGAGGTGTAGGAAATAAATCCCTTTCCCCAGGTACCCACATTGGATTGTGATGTGAGCAAGAAACAAACTCACTGTGATGCCACCAATCTGAGGTGGTAGAAGCAGTTGTGCTCCACTGAGTCTGAAACTTTATTACTATCCCATCAGATTACAGTCTGCTTAGCAACTTTCTTCTCAGATAGTTTTGTTGTTTCCAAATAATGCCACAATTATCTTTGAGTGAGTTACAGGTTTTCATTTACGCCTCTGGCTTAGACTCACAGAGCACATTCCGAAAGGAGAATTGCTCGGGGAATTAGCAATGCACTATCAGGGGGATGAACTGTCTCATAGCTCTTGTTTCCCTATTAGCAGACTGCTCTCCAGGAACACTGGGCAAGTGAGTACAACCTCGGCAATGCCTGCAGTGTCTCCATCCTCAGCAACAACAAGACGGGTTTTTAGTTTAATGTTGTGGTACCAATTAGAAATGCTTTTAAGGAGATTTCACTGAGGGTGTTTGTACTGCAGTGCTTGGTGGGAGTTCCTTTACTAACAGGGCATGACAGATCCTGTTTTGATCCACCAACTCCTCCCTCCTTCAGTCTTTGGCCTGCCCTGTGATATCAGCAGCCGCAGGGATAATCATACGTCCTGCTTTAGGGAGGTGATGGCATTGCAAAATGCAATAAAAGGAATCAAGCTTTCACTTCTATATTACAAAACAGGCTTCTGGAAGCTCAGCAGAGACTGGAGTGTTAAGAGGGGAAGCTCTTGGTGTTTCAAAGCCTGGCATTTGAGCTTAAGAAGCCTCAGGCCTGGAGGACTCAGGGCGAGCGGTTTAGTCATTAATAATAGATTTGGAAGAATATGTGATCGGTCTGAGTCTAGCCGCTCTGCCCCAGGCTAGATATAGTTGTTCTGGACTGAGGCAATGAAGAATCAGAGGCAGAAAAGGGTTCCAAAGCAGGGGGTGCAATAGCAGCCATGGAAGGCAGACAGAAAAAGCCGGTACCCCACCCTCGCACTGGACACCGAGAGGGCTGTGTGACTCGCCCATCATTCAAGAAGATTCCTTTTTGAACATGATTTTTGATTGATTGATTGATTGATTGATTGATTTTTTTTAATTTTTAATTTTATGTGTATGCATGTATTGCCTATGTGTAGGCAAGTGCACCCATGTCGTGCAATGCCCGCAGTCAGAAAAGGATGTGAGATCCCTTGGAACTGGAGTTATGGACAGTTGTTAGCTGCCATGTGGGTGCTGGGATTCAAACCCCAGTCTTCTGTAGGAACAACCAGTGTTCTTAACTGCTAAGCCATCTCTCTAGCCCCAATTTATTTATTTTTATTTTGTGTGTATGAGTGTTTTGTTTACATATCTGTAAGTACACCATGTGTGTGTAATGCCTGCAGAGGCCAGAAGAAGGCATCTGATCCCTTGGAATTGGAGCTAACAGATGGTTGTTAGCCAACATGTGGGTACTGGGAACCAAACCCAGGTCCTCTGCAAAAGCAGCAAGTCCTCTTACCACTGAGCTATCTCTCCAGCTCCCCTCATTCAGAAAGATTCTAACACGGGTTGTGTTCTGAGCAGTCTGAGTATAGTAGTGACTGGAAATGACCCAGGCTGGGCTCCTATAGAGCATCATTGGAACAGGGAAAACAGTAACAAAAAATACACCCACAGTCAGCTCTCTTAATTTGGGGGTCCCACATTCATGAATCCAATGAACCTGGAACTGCAAATATTGGGGAGCAGGAGCTACATCTAGATTGAATAGGTACAGACTTTTATCTTATCATTATTACCTAAGCAATACAGAATAATAGCTATTTAGAAAACACTTGCATTGTATTAGGTATTAGAAATAATTTAGAGATGAATTAATGGATATGGGAGGATGTGCCATTTTGTGTACACCTGAGCATGTGTGCAGAACAAACCCCCATATACAGTCAGCCTCTCTCTCCCTCTCTCTCTCTCTCTCTCTCTCTCTCTCTCTGTGTGTGTGTATGTGTGTATGTATATGTGTGTGTATCTGTCTGCTGTCTATCTGTGTGTGTCTGTGTGTATGCATATACACACATAATATCAGTGATGGACAAGTTTTCTGAAGACAAATTAACAGGAAAAATGAAGGATGGTAGTGTTGCTTTACACAAGATGATCAGAGAGGGTCTCTCTGAACGTTGACGAGAGAAATGGAAAGGGAACATATTCCAGCACAGAGCACTTCAGGAGGTGAAAACACCATGTACAAGGCCTTGAGAAAGCCAGGCAGCTTGGCACATCAGGTCTGAAAGGGGCCAATATAGCAGAGCCCATGAGAGGAAGAGAGGCGGCCAGGGAACCAGGGAACAGGCTGTCTGTGCAGACAGGATGGAAGCATTCATAAGTAGCACAGGGCCTCTGCTCCTTTCTTAGGGTAGTGCTTAAGTCCCACAAGGCTCTGAAGGGCTAAAGCAATGAGAGTGGGGTGCCAGGGCTGGGAAGAGCATCCGAGCTGTCTTCTCAGGGACTTGGCTGATTGTTTGCCAGGTCTCCGTGGTTGCCTCCTGGCTCCCCTTTCCTCTGCCCACATCTCAGCACACAGTACATAGCACACAGACAACAATTGCCTCTTCCATGTCTTGGGAGGGTTGCCTACAGAATACAAATCAACTCCTAGAGGAGAAACTCATCTTTGGACCTCTTTACCCACTTTGGGGCAGGGCAGAAAGAAACAAGGCATCAGGATTACATGTAACAAAACAGAGCATGTGCAAAAGAATCCATGATCTTCAAACACCAGAAAATGTAGTGCTATGTAGAAGACTTATAAAGGGTCATGACTTATGAGCCTCAGATCTGTCACAGCTCCCTAGCTCTTTTCCATTCTTGCCTGCATGTATGTAAGTACACCATGCACATGCAATGCCCACAGAGGCCAGAAGGGGGCATCAGATACCCTAGAACTGGAGCTCTAATCTGTTAGCCACCATGTGAGTTCTGGGAACAAAACCAAGGTCCTCTGCAAGAGCAGTTCATGCTCTTAACCACTGAGCCATCTTCTAGCCCCTTTGTTTCCATTCTTGGGAGTTCCTTTGTCCTTCTTAAAGAACTGTCTATTTCTACCACAATCCATGTGTCTCTGATCCACAGAAATTTCACTGGGTGCCCTCTGGACTCAGATTTATGCCCGTAATACTTTCTCCCCCTGTTTTGTCCCCTCATTACTACTTAAGGCCACTGGGATGTGAGCCAGGCTTAAATCTTACCCCCTCCAGTAGCTCAGGA
Organism: Nannospalax galili; assembly: GCF_000622305.1. Lineage (NCBI taxonomy): Eukaryota > Metazoa > Chordata > Mammalia > Rodentia > Spalacidae > Nannospalax > Nannospalax galili. The sequence goes on along the minus strand of NW_008357638.1, from coordinate 1,624,163 downwards.
ATTGAGACTAAAGCATCTATTAAACAAAGTAACATTTACACCCATTTAGAATGAACTCCCATTTAGAATGAACTCTCCACAGATGTTAGTCATGAACCAGCCTAAATAAGTCTCTAATTGGATGAATGTACAAAAGGTTTTCCTTTTTGGCAGCTTCTTACCTGTTTTTGCACTCTGGCAGGTGAGCACACATACATCCCACCCTGCAGTCTGGACCCCGACCCCTGCAGGCTCCAGAAATCACAGGGATTGGGAATCTGGCACCAGCTATCGACAGATGGTCACTCTTGATCTAAATGAACTGGTTTGTGCCAGTCTCCTTTTCATCTCTGAGGCCATTTGATATAACCCCATTCATCTGCACGGACTGTCAACTTCTCTCCTAGATTCTCCTGTGACCTTCATTTTATTCCCTGCTCATGCCTGGATATTGCGGCTGAACTGGATTGATTAAAGTTTTAGTCCTGTCTTGTTTTAATTCAAGAGCTAAACAGAGAATTTGAATGAACTCGTAGCAGCTCTGGCTGTCAAGATTCCAGAATCTGGTTCAACATTTCTTCCTTGACAACCTCACGCCCCTTTACCACTGTTCTGTCTCCAGATTGGCTTCTGGGTAAAGCTCATAGTTGGCTAAAAATGACATCATCAGAGCCGGTGAGAGTAGATTAATGTTCACATCCATCTCTACATCCATCAGTGGAGATCCTGGATTCATTATGTGTGTGCCAGGCACAATTTCCCTTCATGTCCCATAAGTCATCTGCAAGTCTGTGTGTGTGTGTGTGTGTGTGTGTGTGTGTGTGTGTGTGTGTGTGTGTGTGTGTGTGTGTGTGTGTAGAGGAGAGAAAGTCCTGGCACAGTGACAGAAATATCAGAGCTTGCCCATTTATCATTTCCATTTACAAATATTATGAAGGTCTCACACAAAAGCAGGGACATGGAAATCACACCTTTTCTTCGGCCCTGAGTCTTCAGTCTGATTTTTCAGGGAGTCACCAGATCCTTCCATTCTATTATTCCACTGTAATTGTCTGGTTCTTTTTATGACAGAGGATGGGAGAAGACCCAGACATCCATCACCCAGGGCTGGGACATCACAACATGCCTCCCTTAAATTATCAAAGACCTGTGCATCTATCCATCCATCTGATCATCCACTCACCTCCTCATCCATTTATTTAATTCAGCAAGTATTCATCACTTGCCTTTTATATGATCAGTTCTATGCCAGGTATGAGGTTCTTTGAAATTAAGCCTAGAATTTTGTTCTAGAGTGCTTAGAGTGCTTGTCTTGCCAGCCCTGGGTTTCATCTCTAGTACTGCATAAACTGGGCATGGTTGTATACACCTGTAATCTCAGCACTCAGGAGGGCAGAGGATGAGAGTTCAAGGTTATCCTTGACTACAAAGGAAATTTGAGGTCAACCTGGTACACATGAGATCCTGTCGAAACAGAGAAAGAGAGAGAGAGGGAGGCGGGGGGGCGGGCGGAACTAGGTTTCCAAGAGAAGGAGCCACACTGAGTCACACCAAGGAAGGCTACACTGACCAGAGTGCCCTGCTCTTCCCTCCTTCTTCTGCCTCTGGACTCACTCTGGTACTCCCAGTGTAGCCTGTGCTCCAGTTCTCATCAGGAAGGATGAGTGAGGGCTTAAGACAGGAGCAAGTCTAGGAATAGGTCATTTGAAGAACTTTGGTGGACTCTGGGCGAAAGGGAGTGGTCTGTAGTTGTCCAGTACCATGTTCCTGAGTGACTTAGGGCTAGAGGATAATGTCAGGGCTGCTGGAACTTGATGAAAAGATGGATAAGAGGGTAGGAACTTGAAATTGTCTGGTTTGCATATGAAAGGCATTCCTGCAGCCAGACTGCTTGCTATCTTTAGTATTTGCTAGCCCTGTCAGGGGCTGTCCCTTTCTAAGTCCACAAGGCCCCAACATGTCAAAGCATCATAAAATATAGAAAACAAGAAACATGATTAATAGATGGGGTTTCAGAAAAATGATGATCATCTCTGCCTTTAAAGAGCTTGCATAAACAATTGTAGCAGGGTTTGATATCATAATGACCCAAGGAATGATGCCAGTCATCTTTGGGAATATCTGCCAAGTATATCATATTTTCCCTGTTAAGAAATAACCCCAAATACAAAGGAGCTGGCTTCTCAAAAGTTAGGTTTATTGTCTACCTAGTACCCAGCTCAGCCAATCAAATTTCCTATTTTAATAATTGGGGATTGAAATTTAGAGACTAGAGGCAAGGGTGGATGGGAACTGCTTTAGGTAAAGCAAGAGAAGAGTCAGGTGACAGCCTGTCTTCACCATACAAACTTGTGATCCCAAGCCTGCTCCAAAGTCTGGAATACTTAAGTCAAGAGTTCTAATTCAGACAGCTTTCATTAGAATCTCTGTTAGTGATCTTACAGCTTAACTCAGGCCTGCCTCAACTTTCTCACGCCTCAAAACAGAATTCTCTTGGGCCCATATACACACACACACACACACACACACACACACACACACACACACACACCAGCACCACCTCTAGACTGTCTTATCTTGCTGTGTAGAAGTGACTGTGATGCAATTGGTGTGGATAGTCTACACATCCACAGACTCATGTCTGTGGAGGCTAGGGGGCATTTTTAATCAACATTCTCCAACTAAACTTCTAATAAAATGAATGTCCATCAAAAGAAGATGTGCAGTGCACCCAAGAAGTCAATATATCGATTAAATGAGAAATATTTTTAGTGAAGGAGATGAATGGGAGGAAGGACAGTGCTTCTAATTTAGCTGGAGAGGGGGTTGCTATAGATATCTAAATATATAAATGCATACGCACAGTGCAGGCTGTTTGGTTAACAGAAGGAAGTCAAGCAAGATACACCAGATGAATGGTACTCTATGATCTAAAAGGAAAGCTCACTCTGGGCTAGACTGGTCCAAGAAGACTTTCTGGAGGTGGGGAATTAACCTGATCTTTTTAAAAACTATTTTATTTATTATTTTCATTTTATGTGTATGTGTGTATTGCCTGCATGTAGCTAAGTACACCCGTGTAGTGCAATGCCCAGGGAGGTCAGAAGAGGCTGTTGGATCCCCTGGGACTGGAGTTACGGACAGTTGTTAGCTGCCATGTGGGTGCTGGAATTCAAACCCAGGTCTTCTGCAAGAACAACCAGTGTTCTTAATCACTGAGCCATCTCTCCAGTCCCTAACCTGATCTTTTAAAGACAAGTGAGTTTAAAGCAGTGACGAATGCAGATAGGACATCCCAGGCCTTTGGACAAGGAATCCACCTCTTTATATTCATGGCATGACTTCTTCATTCCACTGTGCAAAGCCGTTTATCTAGAAAATTCTGTGCCCTCCCCAGTCTTGTTCTCTCTTCATTTCTCTCCCACAAGGCATTGCAGCTCATCCCCCTTCCCACAAGGTGACTCCTTTCTCATCATATAAACCAGAGAAACAAAGATCTAAACTACCACTGGCTCAAATCCAAGAAAGCATGAAGACCAAGATGGGGTCCTTTGACCACATGGGCACAAGGTAAGGGAGGTGATCAAGGAAGTCAGGAGATGTAAGCACATCTCTGCAGAGACACTGCTTTTCCAAAGCAGGTATTCAAACACCCGAAACCCACAGAGAAGCCATACAAAAGGCTCATGTTTAAAATAAGAAGTTTCTGCAGCTGCTCAGCCCTCCTCAGTGACTAGTTTCAAAAGCCCAGGGCCTGTAAACACAATTGTCCCTAAGAAAAAGTCCTTCCTGGATCTGAGTTCCACATTTTTACATTCCTCCCTGTCTTGAGAAGTACCAGTGCCCTCCTCCAAGTCTGACTTCCTATTCCCCCCATCTTTTTCTCCATCTTACCTGAACCCCATCACTCACCAGCTGCAGTCAACCCCTAAGTGCTTAACCTAAAATTTATGACTCTCTACTGGACTCTGCTGAGGCCTTCAAACTGCTAAGTCTAGGCTTCCAGTGAAGAGGATCCCCTTCCTTTGCTCGTGGGGAAGCTCAGATTTCCACACCTCCATTTCACTTTAAATACATCCTTTCCTTCCACTTGGATTGGGTGTGAGAACGATATCTGAGGACAGATGTGTCCGAGTCACCCTGATTTAGGACTCTGTTTCCCTCTGTGCAATCCCACAGTAGACTCTGGCTTCTCGCCAAGGTTGCCCCCTCCCCCTCACCGGGTCCTGTTTATGGGCTTTTTTTCCTACCACGCAGCTTATTTGAAGGCTTTCAGCCAGGCTCAGCTTTGCTCGGTTCTGCTGCCGTGGACCATTTTCCGTGCCACTGGGGAGTGCAAATGCTCCTCACAATGCATTTTTGAAAGACCTTGGAAACCTCTGCATAAATCAGTAGAAGTTCATTTATAGTTTGAGAATATTCTGGATCATTTACTTGGTGTGAAGGATCCTGAGCCTGTGCCTTCACTGTTCCACCTGAGCCCTTGAAGGGCTCAACTGCATTTGCCCTGCAATGCTAGCAAGCCACAAGGAGACTTTTATCATTATTCCAAATAGATCTTCCCTCTCTAATGACACGCTTTTTGGAGGTTTGACTCACAGCCAGTGCTTCTTCCCCTTTTAAAAAACCGGCATAAATATAGAGCTCTTCCTTCCAAGCCACACTGGCCATGGCTCTCAGGTTTCACTTTGTTCTCTTGTCCTTCCTGTGAGCCTGAACCCTAAGGTGGCCGCATGCAGACCCCTCCTTGTAACCTCTGCTGTCTTCCTGCTGTTCACCGCGGCAGACAGAAATATGAACCTGCTTATGGCGACACAGTAAAACAATGCTTACAGTCTGCAGGCTGGTAGTCTGAGCAGTACTGGACATTTTTATCAAACATGACCTTACAATGATGCAACTGACAATTTTTAGCAGTTGGCACAGTGTCCAGCCCTAGGGGCTAGTCTACATCCTCTCTGGGTATAAAATTGAGATTTAGATACCGTTGATCCCTGTCTCTTGTTCCCTTGTATTTCCTCTACTCTGAGTCACATGACCAAGCTTTAAACTCCTGTCCTTTGAGGACAATCAGAATGACACCTTTAGTGCTTGTGCCTTGTTTTATGGCCTTCTGATCTTGTGCCCTTTAGAGTTCAAAGGTCACATCAGGCAGCAGGCTGGGAGGTTTTTGATGTAACCTCTGAACCCCAGCAAACAAAAGAACAGAGGCCCACAGAGACAATCCATCTAAAAATGATCCTATAAAGAATGCAACTCAATCAGCATAGAGCATGCAAATCACCTAACATTTTTATGGAGCACCCGGCTAAATCCAAACCTACAGCTAGAAGATGGGACACAAACCCCAGGAGCCCAATACATAAATCAAAGCTTGAGAAAAGCAGAGAAATGAGTTTACAACCGGCTCAGAATGGGAGGATTTGCAAGAAGTGATTTATAAATTGGTTTCCTCCCCTCCTCTGCCCCCATGTATACACAAGCAGTCGTGAGTAGACACACACTGATACCACACCACCACCTGGAAATCAAGCCTGTCCAAAGGTTCGCCCAGTGGCTGAGCCTGCAATGGACACTGGGAGGTTTGTGGAAGGCCAAGTGCTTTCTCCTTGGAAACGAGGACCTTCGGTGACAGGCTGAAAGGCAGAGGATCAAGCAGGCCATTGGAAAAATGTGGACTTGGGTTGGGGACGTAGAATACTTGGTGGAGTGCTAACCTAGCATTCATGAAGCCCTGGGTTTGATCTGCAGCACTGCATAAACTGATTGTGGTGGCTCACATCTGCAGTTCCAGCACATGGAAAGCAGAAGTTCAAGGTCCCCCTCAGCTACCTATAGAGTTTGACGCTAATCTGGGGTATATGAATGTGATCCGGAGGCAAAGACCAGAGACTATCTAGAAGCTCTTGGGCCCGTCATCCAGGCACTAACAGAGAGAAAACAATGAAATCCTGCCTCAAAACAAGGTGAAAGGTGAGGACTCATAATGAGGTTGTCCCTTGACCTTCCCTGACACACATGAGTAGTACCCACAATATATACACAGAGAGAGACTGATTAAAAAGGAAGGAAAGAAGGAAGGAAGGAAGGAAGGAAGGAAGGAAGGGAGGGAGGGAGGGAAGGAAAAAGATGAGAATTTTCTATATATGTGAAAGGGTGGCCCTGCAAAGAAAGTCACATTCTGTTGAACAGATGTCACTTCCCATACCACACAGATTGTCTCTCAATAGTCCTTAATACCTGGCACACATGCTCCCAGGGCAAAGGTCAGCCTAACTTCTGAATTAATGAGCAATTCTATTCAAATAGCTGGAGAGCTAAGCAGAGCTTACTCCTATTTTTCATGATGATGACATTTTGTTTTGTTTGCTTCTCTTAAAAGAAATATTGAAGTGTATGTATCTAGATACCTAGATCAGATGCTGATGTTAGGAAATAGGTCTCAGAGAATTTTTCGAAATGGTCTGTGTGCAAAAAAGTTCTTCATGAAGCCCTTGCCTATGGTGAACTGGAACAATAGGTCTGCAAATCTAAACCTTCATGCCAGGCAGCACATTAGAAAAGTCTCACCACTCTTTCTCATCCAGTCTCCTCCTTTTAACTTTGCCCCATATTCAATGTTGCTGAAAGCAATGGCTATATAGTTTTAAAAGTATCTTATGTGTATGCATGTTTTGCTTGCGTGTATGTGAATGTATCACATGTGTGCAGTGCACATGGAGGCCAGAAGAGGGTGTCAAATCCCCTGGAACTGGAATTACGAACAGTTGTCACCATGGAGGTGCTCAGAATAGAAGCTGGATCCTTTCTTTGCAAGAGCAGCCACTGTTCTTAACTGCTGAGCCATCCCTCCATCTTCAACAATTTTTAACTGTGCCTGAACAATTAGCATAATGGCGTCTAATGAAAATATGCCCTGAACAGTGGGACACCAGGACAGTATCAAACCAAATAAGAATCTTAGAAACAAAGAGCTGTTAGTTCTTAGGATTTCGTGGTTCTGTGTGACCTTGGAAAACATCACATCATCTCTGAATTTTCCTGCCTTTATTTGTAAAATCAGTTGTACTCAGGGTTTCTGGGGGCCTCCTCTGCACAGACTTTGTTCAGGTTGGAACATCCTCTGTCCCGTAAGACTTAATACCATATCAATTCTGTTTCTAAAAAAAATCATAGATGCAAGAGAAGGGATTAAATGTCTCATTCTGTATTCCTGTTCGTTCACGCAAGGACTCTACAGAGTTTCATTTTCGGAGGTGATTCCTGGGCAACACACCTAATTTTGAAAAGTTCTACAAAATTTTCTGTGCTTTTTAGAAGCTCAGTCTAAGGAATATATATGGATTGTGCTGTTGCTGGTGGAAAGGGTGAAGCTCTGCCATATTGGGGGGGTACACAGGGCAGTGTGGCTGGAAGGCTGGGAAACTGCTCCGACTAATAGCTGCTTCAACACATTTGTACAGATGCTCAGAAGGCCAGAGACTCAGCAGAGGCTAGGGGTGGAGTGGGGTGGAGTCGGGTGGAGTTAGGAGGGGTGAGAGGTGGGCATTTATTAGGATCTTTCATATCTAAAGTTCAGGCTGCTCCTTCTTGAGCCCAAGAAACTCCATTAAACTCACTATACAGCCTTCTGGCCTTCCCCAGGATCATCATTTTCATTCCTGCATAGGAAAACTTATGGTGTGATTAGAGTGTAGAAATGGCTGTCAAGGCTGAGGTGGGTGGTAACCAACATAAGCCTGCAGACTCATGGAACCTGGAAACCATGCCCAACATGATCAGACCAAGTGACCACACCTTTCAGGACCCTGCCTCCTCACCTCACAATTAGTATAGAGAGTGACATCTATCTACATCTTATACCCCAGAACCCATGGCTGGGACCTGTCAGATTTCACAAAGGATTCTGCTATAAAGCCATGCTGTATTATGTAGGTAGGTCCTAAATTCAGGCATAAATGTCCTTGTGGACATTGAACAGGAGAAAATACAAATACAGAGGTCATATAGAAATGGAGGCAGAGGCCAGAATCATGTAGCTACAAGCCTAGGAATAGTAGGAGCCACCAGAGTTGTAGGAGGCGAGGCAGGATTCTTACCTAGAACCTTGGAAACATGGCCCAGCTGACAACATGTGCCAGGTTTGTGGTCCTTTATTCACAGCTGCCCCAGGAAAAAAGACAGGGTGGAAAATGGGTTTTCCTTCAGAAAGATCATGTGCACATTTAGGTGTGTAGATCTAGATACTGCTGGTTCCATCCATAGCTTCATCAAGCTATTCCTGTTAGGCCTGAGGAACTGGTCACCTCAGCTTCCCATTTTGTGGAGCCACAAATCTCCACATTCCTAATAAAGAGAAAACAGAAAGGTCACCTGGGAAGCTGGCATCAGCTCCAGCCCAACCCAGTCCGTCTTCCTTATATTTTCTACCAGTAGCAGAGCTTCTGAGAATGGAAGGCCCTGACCTCATGGAACCCAGTTTCTTTCTCTTGGTGTTCAGATTTGAATATGAAGTGTGCCCCCCCAACCCCAAAGGCTCTTGTACTGATGACTTGATCCCCAGCTGGTGGTTCTGTTTGAGAATGTACTAGAAACTTTAGAAAATGGGGCCTGCTTGGCTTCTTCCTGTCTCTTTGTTGCCTGATTGCCTTGGGGTAAACACGGCCTCCTCTTCCACCATGATGTTCTACCTTACCTTAGGCCTATGGTAATGGAGCCTAGGATGGACGGAAACCTCTGAAACTAAGTCAGAACACATACTTCCTCCCTTAAGTTGATTTTCTCAGGATTAGATACAGCAGTGAAAAGTCTGACACACAGCGAGTATGAGCTTGGCAGCTGTTCTATAACATTGTAGCCTGAGTCTAAAATCTAAATGAATAAATTAGCCAAGTCAAGAGTATATTTGAGGACTGGAGAGATGCCTCAGAAGTTAAGAGCACTGAATGCTCTTAACAGAGCCACATGGTGGCTCTGGCACCTTCTTCTGGTCTCCCCAGTACACATACATACATACATGCAAACAAAACACTTGTATACATAAAATAAGTACATCTTTAAGTGTATTAGAGATTCTTTGTGTTTCAGTGTGCATATGTGTGCATGTTTATGAGAGTGTGTGTGTGTGTGTGTGTGTGTGTGTGTGTGTGTGTGTGTGTGTGTGTCTATACAGGCCAGAAGTCAACCTCAGATTTTGCTCCTCAGAAGTTACCCATCTTGTTTTCTGAGACAAGGTTTCTCTCTGGGTCCTGGGCTTCACTGATTAGGCTAGGCTGGCTGGCCAGCAAGCCCCAAGGATCTACCTGTCTCTGCTTCCCCAGTGCTGGGATTACAAGCACTCACCATCATGCCCAGCTTTTGACATGGGTTCTGGGAATCAAACTGAGGTCCTCATGCTTGCACAGCAAGTGCTTTACAAACTGACTGAGCTATCTCCCCAGCTGGGAGAAAGATACTTTAGTGTGGTTTTCTTATACATCCTTCTCCTTCCCAAATGTAAGTCACATAATCAGAGTGAAACAGCTTCCATTTCTGTGGACATGTTGGGAGTACACTTTGATACAGATGCCTACTTGCTCCTGATGAGCCCTTAGGCCATGAGACAAAGATAGACTTCCTCACTGAGATCTGATTGACTTCAAGAAAGCAGGGAGATGGAGTTGAGGACGCCTCTACGCTTCACACTGACTGACTGAATGATCCTTCCCTGGATCAACTGATTTTGGAAGCCCAGCCTAAGGATGAGGATGGCAATGTTTACCCCAACTTCCCAATACACATGAGCTAACAGGTAAACAGGCAGCTTTCTGTAGAGGAGGACCTGCTTCTTAGAGCGGCATTGGTATTCATTCACTAGCTGTGAAACGGGGAAATGGATGCTTGATTACTCTGCTTTACACTTTATTTCAGTGTTTCCCGAACTTTTCAGAATAGAATGTGACAGATTTTACTTTGTGGTGTTGCTGTTCTGAGTGGCTACAGCTGGCTTGGTTGGAAGCTCAGACCATACTATGTATGCCACACCCCACAGTCCTGAGGCCTGAAGGCAACTAAGAAGCGCTCTTAGAAGCATCACTGAGAAATCTACTGACATGTAGACAGAAGCTCTGCTTACTGTTTTATTTTTTTTGAAAATTATCTCTTCCTGGGGCTGGAGCGATGGCTCAGTGATTAAGAACACTGGTTGTTCTTGCAGAAGACCTGTTTCTGAATCCCAGCACCCACATGGTAGCTAACAACTGTCTGTAACTCCAGGTCCAGGGGATCCGACAGCCTCTTCTGTCCTCCGTGGGCATTGCATGACACGGATGCACTTACCTATATGCAGGCATAACACTCATACACATAAAATAAAAACAATAAATAAAATATTTAAAAAAGAATATTATCTCCTCCTCTTCCTTCTCTTCCTCTTCTTCCTCCTCCTCATCTGTTTGATATTTTGTAACATCAAAAATTTTTCCATTTTTTGCATTGGTGTGTGTGTGTGTGCATTTCATATAGAACATCTCAAACAATCTTATTCATCTTTATACCCGTATCCCAAATAGCACCCTCCCATAGCTTCCTCCCCACTGGAGCCCATATAATCTGTCATCCCTGTTACTGTCCACTGTATTGTCAGTGCCCCAGCTGTTCTCCAGTGCTAGTCCATCTGCTGAGTCTACTCAGCCTGTCTAGAGTTGCTTGTTTTAGGAAGATCAGCTCTTCCTCATTTAGCAGCAATCAGTTGCCAAAATTCCTTTAGATAAGATTGGGGTCTGCTGTTCATTTTTCCAAGTTCTATGGTGGGTTACTGTCTGGGAGTCTCTTGGGCCACCCTGGCCAACAATTCAAAGAAAGGCATCTCCTGTCTGGCATTGTTTCTTGTTATGTAGCCTTTAGCTATACACATGGACTCTTAAAGAATTATACTGATCACTTTAATCTTTGGTTATACTTTCCTTTTGGGTATTTAAGACCATACAGTTGGTCCAGATAAACCAATGTATTTTTATCTTAAGATTATTTGAGGATCTGTTCCTCAGGGGTCACATGGGCTTGGGAGGAGCCCCTGGCCCCTTTATTTTACCAGTTCCATCTGTGTGAAGATAAGTCAAAAGTCCTGTGGCTGGCTTCACCTGGAAACATGGAGGAAAGGTTTCCTCTGTGTTGACCCTCCTCTTTGTAGATTGGTCATTGGTTCAAGTCCTTCTGGTGGGGTCTCCATGGCCTCTCTGAGCAAGAGGACAGGTGACTCATCACAGTTACAGAACATTTTGAGAGATGTTCCATAGTCCCCTGGAATTTAGTCAACCTTGGAGGGCAAGGAGCAGAAACTTCCCTTTAAGTCCCTCTGACCAGATTAGTATAGGCCTCAAAATATGGCTGTTAAACATCCAAGAAGGTTAGTTCCACCAGTCTGGTACTTTTTTTTTTTTTTTTCGTCTTTTTGAGACAGGGTCTCCCTGTAGCCCCAGCTATCCTGGAGCTCACTATGTAGACCAGGCTGGCCTTGAACTCACAGAGATGCCTGCTTCTGCCTCCCGAGTGCTGGGATTAAAGGCGTGTGCCACCACGCCTGGCCCAGTCTGGTACTTTCAGTTACCATGTGCTATGGAGATAAAGCTTGGGCAAAAATCAAATGATCTCAGACAAACCTTGACTAGACATATATTTTTTTCCTTGAACTAGTTGTATGTATAATTTGTCAGTAGATTGACTAATATGGTTCCCCCTGGTTTTTTTTTTTTTTACATTTTTATTTTTTTATGTGTATGTATGTATTGCCTGAATGTAGGTAAGTGCACCCATGTCATGCAATGCCCTTGGAGGTCAGAAGATGCTGTCAGATCCCCTGGGACTGGCGTTATGGACAGGTGTGAGCTGCCATGTGGGTTCTGGGATTCGAACCCGGGTCTTCAGCAAGAACAACCAGTGTTCTTAACCACTGAGCCATCTTAACTAACTAGGCATTATTTATCTTTCTCACTATCAACCCTTCTACCATGGTTAAAAAAAAATAAAAGTCTCGTTCCTCAGAAACAAAACGGGAATTGAGAAATATTTAAAGCTGTCACTGATTCTGATAAAAGACAAATAGAAATTATTGAACATAAAAACTTGAGCCAGATATGATGCAGCACGCATGAGAGGATCACAAGTGGGCTACATAATGAAACTACACACACACACACACACACACACACACACACACACACCAACAAAACAATAACTAGAAACTTATAGTAAGAACTTTGGTAAAATGAAATCATGATAATATAAAATTCTCTGGCACACTGCATCCTCCTATGAACACTCCTTGATTACTGAAAAATCCTTTGGGATTTTAAAATAAAGCCACACTTTCTTCCACTTTCAGAATGAAGATGCCTTTATTCTGAGCCCCATGCTAGTCCCCCAATCTTTGGGCACATACACGTGCACATGTACAATGAACTTAGAAAGAAAGATCAGTAATGAGAAAGCCCACTAATGGATTGGCTTAAGTGTAGAACAACAGCCCATCACGCTCTAGAAAATAATCAATCAAGCACTTAATTTTAAACATAAAAGTAAGCTGCCAGGAGACCGTTAATAGATAACCAAATAAATTAACAGTTGTAGGTGGGATTGGAAACCAGGTCGGACTCTCCACCAAGCTCTGAGCCCCATGCATATAAAGAGCCTCTCCAGCCTGGCACTTGATCTCACACTGTTTCAAAGTGGGAAATCTCCTTTTAGCCAATATCCCTTCTCAGCGGGTTCATCACTTCAGGGAATTGTCCTTTGTGCGTCTTCCATAAATTTTATAACACCACTACTTTAAAATATTGATGGGCATTTTGGCCTTGGCCCAGACCCACTGTGGGTTAGCATGGACATGAAAACCTTCAGGAGGCTAGAAACAGGAAGGAACACGTTCCCCTGCTGACCTTCCATAAGGGGACAATTGTGTTAATGCTGTGGTTACCTGAGCCAAAGCTTGCCTGGCTGTGATGGATGGCTCAGAGCCGTATGGGCGCAGGAGGGCATTAGGGACACACACAGGCAATGCCTGGGGACACGCAGACCTATAAAGGGTAAGTAAAATCAACACACAACACTCCAATTGTTCCAACCTGAACCTCAACTTTCTCCCAGCCTTCAAAATCTTTGCAAATTTACTGATGAATAAAGATTGCCAACTTTAGAGTCTTTTCTCTCTCCTGTGACTCTATCAGGGCAAAGTAAGTGGTAAGAAACATAAAGAACAGGACAGAAGAACTGATTCCTAGGTTCCTGGAAGCTCCGTGAGTGCGCTCAGCTTACAGTATTCCTTCTGATACCACACTCTTCATAATCTTTTTGAAAACTGGCTAATTTCACCTCCTAGCATAAAATCATCACTGGAAAAATACAATCTGCTAACCAAATTACTAAAACAGGTTAATAATAGCTACTAGTTATTGTGCCCTTAGCATGTACATACATGTACACACATACAGACTCACACATTCCAAATACTGTACTGTACAAGATACAGGTGGTCTCAGTTCATCCTTTTTCAAAAAATCTGCAATATTTTTCGATCCAGAAAATTTACTTTTAAGGATTTTTCTTCTAGAAATCATCGAGGATTTGTCCAAAGATTGTGTCTATAAGGATATCTATCAAAACACTGTTTAGTAATAAGGAAAAAATGGAAACACACAGTCCCAGTGAGTGAGTTATACCAATTCAACATCATGCGGCCACTGAAAACTAGATTGAAAAAATATTTAATGACAAATAAAATAGTCCATGAGATATGAGTAAATGAGAAATACAGGCTTTAGAAAATAAGAATATTGTGAATACTTTATAAATTTAAAGAATGCATAAAATGGCCGGGTGTGGTGGCACATGCCTTTAATCCCAGCACTTAGGAGTCAGAGGCAGGCGGATCTCTGTGAGTTCAAGGCCAGCCTGGTCTACATAGTGAGTTCCAGGACAGCTGGGGCTACAAGGAGACCCTGTCTCCAAAAGACAAAAAAAAAGGTGCATAAAATATGTGCAACTAGATTCACCAAGCAGCCCAAGATTATGGAAGACTTCCAACTTTTCATTTACCTTACTTTCTAATTTTTAAAATTATATTAAAATATTTTCAAGTATGACCAAGAATATATTCAAATATTCATCGATGCTAATGAACTTAATAGCCCCTTACACACATGAAACACATTCTGGGCTAAACTATGGTTTCATACACATTGTCTCAGACAATTTTTCACACCAACCTTTTCAGGAGATAGGCATAATAGCTATTTTATAAGTCTAAGGAATTTCAAACAGACACAAAAATCTAAAGAGAGTAATACAAAGAATGCAGCCTCTGTCTATGCCCCATAAATAGTCTGTACTCAGGCCTCTCTGAAGAAGGCTGCCCTGGTTGGTGGAGGGGGCGTCAACCACAGGACAATTGCTTCAAGCTCTTCTGTCAGAGGTTGTAACTTCAACCTCTCTGAAAGTAACCTGCCTTATTCTTCTGGCTCTGCACTATCCCCATTAATCTTTAGATTATCAAAGATTTTGCTCTGTTTAGGACAGCAAGGGAATGAGATGGGGGAACATTCCAGAATATATATAAGGAAGGACCTCTGATAAGGGATGGAGCCAGCAGTGGCTGGAATTGGTTTGTGCTAGCTCATAAAGCTAATAGTTGGCATCTTGTCCCAACTCAGTCATCAGTAACAACGTGTTGGTGGCCTGGAGTCAGCTGTGTCAGCTGTGGTGGGAGTATTTACATGATGGAAATCAGCAAACACTACAGATTAGGATTCTTTTTTTCTCCCAGAGAGTCAGTTGTTAAACATTTACTAGCACACCACTAGAGAATCTCAGACAGGAAAATCTATATATTGAAATAAAGGTCAACTACCCAGACCCCTGATGTAAGGAAGATTACGTCTGCATAGACAAAGCAGGCTGGGAGTATGATTTAAAAATGGTGCCAGGCTTGGTGGCACACACCTTTAATCCCAGCACTTGGGAGGCAGAGGCAGGCAGATCTTTGTGAGTTCAAGGCCAGCCTGGTCTACATAGTGAGTTCCAGGATAGCTGGGACTACAGGGAGACCCTGTCTCAAAAAGACCAAAAAAAAAAAAAAAAATTGGTGACATCTTATTTAGAAAACTGTTACCTGTGCAAAGTCAAAGGTCAGTGTACTTATTTTATGTCCAAACTAGATGGCCCCAAGCCATTACTGAATCAAGACAACTGAGTTCCAGGCAGGGGCAGGTACCTATGTCTGCATCCATCAACATTCCAATCTCATGCCTAAATGAAACTTTACTCAGGCATGAGCTGGGGGTTTGTCTGCTCCTGTTCTCCAGCTGCCCTGTTGTGGGGCCCCATCCTCTAGTGCTTGATGACCAATCTCTAGATTTTCTATACTTGAAGATGACTTAGGTGGGAGTTGAATATATGGAGCGATAACTTGGTCCAGATGGTGCTAACATGGGCAAAAATTAGAAACACTTGCTGTGAATACTCTTAGTCTGGGGAACTCATTCAAGTTTTTCAAGAAGCAACTGTAATCAAGCAACCATATACCCTTAAAATGCTACCTCATGTTCCTCACCACAGTAAAATGTCAGGTCAAACTCTTGAGAAGACATTCTTCTCAGGAAAGTAGTTCCAGGCTAACCTTTTCTATTGGATGCCATCATGACTCAGCTTGGTTTGGCCTTTGGGGGATATGGAAGGGATCAGGCATAAAACCCTGGAGAAGGTCCTAGCAGAGAGGATCAAAGGATTGCAGTGAAGGATAACGTTGTTTCAGAAAAACATAAAAAAGAAGCATCTCAGAAATGAGGAGTGAATTTCAACCCCTTCAGGGGAGCTGAGAAGTACAGAGAGAAGTGTCAAGTAGCCACAGAGTCTATTTTGGTCAAGTTCAGAAAGACAAGAAGTCCCTGTTTGATTCCTCCCCACACAGGGCTTCACACATGCCTGGCAAGTGCTGAACCACCTGAGCCACACCCCCAGAATGTTTGATATAATTTTTTCTCTTCTGTCTTGTCATTGACATGAGCAAAACACAAGAGAAAACTTGTGTGTTGAACCCAGAAAAAATGGTTTTGCTTCAGAAAAAGCAGGAACCATGCCATCAGAGGCCATGGATACCATGTCAACATTAGGTCCATTTGGAATGAGTGACTAACTGGGCTGTCTGCAGGAGTCAGCTAAAACTCAGCAGCCCCTGACTTGGTACTCACTCAACTTCATCTCTAGCTGGTAGTGGCAGCACAAAGTTTGGTCCTTCAAAGGGATAGATGTGAAAAAAATGGCTCCTGAGAAACAAGAGTAGGACATAGAGCCACAGCCTCATCTTAAGAACAAGTGGTTCATGTTCCCTTGGATAAGGTCCAATTGCTGCATGTGCTCCTCACCTAAAAGCAATCATCCAGGAGGACGTGAGGAGCAGAACAAACCCTGTTTTTCAGGAAGACACAAGAAAGCTCTCCTATCTAGCCCCCTGGCTGGAACTACTCATGAGCTCCACTTTCTAGGAATTCCTTAATAGGCCCAAGGGTTCATGCTAGAGATCAAAGGAATTGCATTAAAAAAATTAGACACCTCATCACCTAAGTAGGATAGCTTGTACTCTAAAATCAGTGATGGGGGAGGATCATCCCCTGTAATTCTGCTCAGTGAGGGGCCCCACGTGTTGCAGTACCAACATACCAAACAAGATGTTCCTGCTGGTGCACTAGTGGTATGTCTAGTGTTAAGTACAACCAGCAAATTTTCAATTGGATGTAATGTCTGCTCTTAGGGGTGGAACACACATCTGGTACTGTAGACCAAGCCAACAACCCCCTATGGCAGGGGGGGGTGGAAATATAGGCTCCAGTGGGAAGCCACTGCAATTGTTTTGTTAGATGAATGTGATGCACCTGCTAAAGTATCATCCAAGCATTTGTGTTTACATCCATAGGTTATTATAGCAGCCACTGTTTAGATGTTCTTGCTTTTTGCTCTTTGTGTTTTTATAGTAGATGGAATTCCACTGAAATGGGCCCATGGAAAACTGATGGTGCAGAGACCCAAAAGTTCAGTGCCTTGCCACAATAGGAGGAAGATCAAGGTTGGCAGAAAGAATGTAAGAGCTGGAGGAAGGGGTGGAGTGCTAACGTGTCCTCCGACCACTATGCCAGCAAGCTATAGGCACACCCTCATCAAAAAGTCAAAGGGGGGAGTCAGTTACCCCTCCCACCCAATCAGTCCACCTTGGCTGTATGTGGGGGAGGGGCTAAGGATATATAAGCTGAGAATGCCAGGAAGCACCTCTCTCACCATTTTGTGCAACTGTTGGAAAGTCACAGGGTCTATATTTGAGTGTGGACTTTCCAGTGCAGCCGTAAATGGAGGGCTTCCACTCTTCTGTAAATAACCCCCCACCCTATGCTCTGTTAGCAAGCCCAATAAACTAGTTAGGATTAAAAACAAGAACAAAAAAGAGTTAATGGAAACCATTATTCCACCAAAGTTGACCCCATGTTGCCAAATCCTTTGGTCTTGATTTTTTTTTTTTTTTTTTTTTTTTGGTCTTTTTGAGACAGGGTACCCCTATAGCCCCAGCTGGCCTGGAGCTTGCTGTGTGGACCAGGATGGCCTCGAGTTCACAGAGATCTGCCTGGCTCTGCCTTCCAAGTGCTGGGATTGAAGACATGTGCCACCATGCCTGGCTTTAGTCTTTGATTTCTTACCCCTGTTTTTTTCACCCTCAAACTTCATTGTATATATATTTTTATGTAACCTGCTTCAAGTTATTTCTGGAAAAATGTGCTAAAAATGGCCTCTCTTAGCTGGGTGCGGTGGTGCATGCCTTTAATCCCAGCACTTGGGAGGCAGAGGCAGGTGGATCTTTGTGAGTTTGAGGCCAGCCTGGTCTATGTAGTGAGTTCCAGGACAGGTGGGGCTACAAGGAGACCCTTTCTCAAAGACAAAAAAAAAGGCCTCTCTTTGAAATAATAAAAATATTCTTAAAAAGTAAAAATAAAAAGACATGGTGACAGGGAGAAATCCCTCTCCCTCTCTAGAATAATAGTAAAATAATGATAATAATAGTAAATTCTGTATAATCAATCCTCAAAGCATGCTTTTGTTCATTAAAAATGTGTGTGTGTGTGTGTGTGTGTGCATGCGTGCATCTGTCTGTCTCTGTGTGTGGGCAGTGGAACAATAGACAACTTTGTGGATTTGATTCTCACTTACCTTTAAGTGGGTTCTGGGGATCCAACTCTGGTTGCTAAGCACCTTTACTTACTGAGCCACCTCACCATACCATTTGCTCATTTTTATCAAGATTTTGTATCTGTAGCCAACCTATAATTGCAACTGATCAAAAAGTATAGTCCTAGGGGCTGGAGAGATGGCTCAGTAGTTAAGGGCACTGGCTGCTCTTACAGAGGACCAGGGTTTGATTTCCAACACTTCAATGGTAGCTAACAACTGTCTATAATTCCAGTCTCAGAGGATCCAACATTATCTTCTGGCCTCTGCAGGCACTGGATGACATGGGTGCACTTCCATGCATGCAGGCAAAACACACACATAAACATAAATAAAAAAAATTTTTTCACATATAGTACTGACATGAAGGCTGGTGTTTTCTCATTAATGAGTAATGTAAACGTTAAGACAACTTTGTGTGTCAAAGTGTCGATTGGATAAACTGAGTGATACTTTTCAAACAGCTGGAAATAACAGAACATTTCTGCATGTGTCTGTGATAGCTACAGAGACAACTTTTAGACTGTATTGATATTTTCTTCTCACTGAAGTCCAAATAAATAGCAAAACAGTGATGTGGTAAAAAACATAGAAAATGGTGGGATTTGAGCATTACCTTTGCTTTTGATATAACTTAATGGTAAGCTATATAATGACTGCTGTAAACTGAGAATGTAGCAATCAGTTCAGAAGCCAGCATCTACAGTCAATTTTATCCCTTACATAAAATTTTTTAAATAAGGAAAAAGTAAAAATATACAATATGTCATGAATTCTCAGGGTAAAATCTACTAAAGTCTGTTCTACCTTTTCCCATTTTTTCAGTGCTGGGAATAGAGCCCAGAGCCTTGTACACACCAGGCATCTACTCTACCACTGAGCTATACCCCCAGCCCACTCCTTAACATGACAGTATGGTAAACATGTGACCACAAAGGAAAACGCCAGCTGTATGCTCCCATTTTAGAAGCAGGCTTAGGGGTGCATGTTTGGAAACAACGCCATAGGTGACGACTTGCAAAGTGACAGAAACAGGACCTCAATCCCTGCCCAAGGGCTTCTAACAAAAACTCAAACCAGGCTTTATTCCAAAACTGTGAATATGTTTATGTGTGGTATATATGTGTATGCAGATGCACTTGCCCATGTGGGCACATGTATAAGACAGAGGATGACACTGGGATGTCTTCCTCAATCACTTCTCCACCTTAACTTCTTGAGACAGACTTTCTCTTCGAAACTAGAGCTTAATGATTCAGCTTGACTGGCTAGCCAGTGAGCCCCTGGGATCTACCTGCCTCTGCCCTGTGTTGAGTGCTGGGATTATAGGTGTGCACAGCCATATCCAGCTTTGACCTGACTGCTAAGGATCTGAACTCAGTTCCTCATGCTTGAGCAGCAAGCACTGTATCAACTGAGCCATTTCCCCAATTCCACCAAAAATATTTTTAATTGCAACATCCATAATAATGGCCTACTGTAATTTGTTATACCAAAACTGGAAGCTAGTAACTCAGTTAAAAACAACCACAGCAGTATTATCAAAGACTATGGTAAGAAACTGATTATCTCAGTGTGCTTTTTTTTTTTGGTTTCGTATTTGTTTCTTTTCCCTGTAGAAAAACTTAGTAAGACTTCAACATCAAAAGGAAAAGCATTTTTTCTCCTGGAACCCTAGAATATTGCAAATGTGTTCTCCAGAGGCAAGCACCTCCCAGAGCTCCTCTTCATAAGATGCACTCTGGAGGGAGGAATGGTCAGCCTGAAGCACAGCCTGAGGTAGCTCAGTGTGTGTGCCATTAATAAACAGCAGCAGCCTCGCTGCTTCTCCCCAGCACTCAGCCCAGTGCTGTGGAACTCGTATACTCTATAATTTCCCAGACAAGGGCATTTTGAAAAGAAGCACAAGTTTAAAGCAAATGTTAGAAAGCAGCCAGTGCCCCACAGTTACATAGCTGGAGGAAGTCTGGCAAAAACAGATCAGAAGTTTCCAGGTGCCACTCACTGTTTGAATTAACCATAGACATGCTAGAAAGCAGGCGCAGGAAACCGCAACATAATTAGGACATGATTAAATATTTTAAGATTTTAACTGGCCATTATTCAAGCAGAATTTAGGCTTCCTGAGCCTATCATTGTTCTGTTTTAATTCACTTGACACTATGTACTTAGAAATCTTATGATACTGGTCCTTGTAAAATGTAATTTGGATGCCATAGAAAAGCTCCTGGACTGGGAGGAATTATGAAAGGGTGTGTGAAGGGTGTTACTAAGGAATCTCACCAAGGCAATTAGAAGGAAAGTCTTAGGAATAAATATTTACAAGGCTTTTCTGGGGCACAACTTTAGCCTTTTAACTTTATAACTTTTAGAAATGTGAAAGAAATGCTGTTTTTGCCATACACTGAGGAACACATCCTCATCTTGTAAGTACAACTGAAAAACTGAGGAAATGTAACTGGTAAGGCACTATCGTAGTATCCGCTGTTTTCTTGTTAATGAATCTCCGCCCTGCACCTGATGCTAGGACCATGTCCCTGTGCTCTCTTCTGGATTCAGACACAGGCCTGGTTAGAGATGCCTGCATCCAAGCATGCATATGTGCACTTGTCTTAGTTTCATTTCTGTTGCTGTGATAAAATACCCCGACAAAAGGCAACTTTGCAGAGAAAGGATTTGGCTTACAATTCCAGGTTACAGTCCATTACTGAGGGGAAGTCAAGGCAAGAACTCAAGCAGTTAGTCATATCATACCCAGTCAAGGGCAAAAAGAGAATATATGTATCCTTGCTCGCTTGCCTACATCTGCCAACTTTCTTCTCTCTTGTACTGTTCAGGAACCTCTGCCTAGGGAATGGTGTCACCAGCAATGAGCTGGGTCAACCTACTTCAATTAACAATCAAGACAATCCCCCCCAGATATGCCCGCAGGCCAATGTGATCTAGATAATTCTTTATTAAGACTCTCTTCCCAGGTGACTCTAGGTTGTGTCAAGTTGACATTAGGTAAAACCAACCTGCACTTTGCTCATAATGATTGACAGCTTTATATTTGGTCCTCTAACTGCAGCAGCACAATTGGCCATTCCCTAGACTGAGGGAGCAAACACAGCATGGCCCCTAGCACTGTGGGTGCCACGTGGCCCTCTTCAGCCAGGCAGGTCTTTCTGCTGGTTCTGCTGGGCATTTGGCAGTACTCTGCCCCTCACATCGTAGTATGCTAACATATTTTAGATAAATCTACTTAGATTAAGCAAATATGTGCCTCAAACTCTAGTTTTCCGAATGGAATACCCAATGTATGGGAAGAGATTAGAAAAATCCAAATGCAGTGACTTTATGCAGTGATTTTATTCTAAATACTATGCCCCACCACATCAATATATTATTCCCAAAAGAAACCAAGAAGAAAAAGAAAAATCTATTTTAAGATCAGATGAAAATATCAAAGACCTAGTATTACTTCAGGGTTGTTGATGTAATGTAAGTTTCGACAGGCTCAGCTTGGGCAGCTTGGGGTGGAAAAATCCACTTTTTCTTCATAACTCATTATCATTATCTAATTTTAGCCATAATGAAAAATTTAAAAGAATTCTAAAGAAACATTACATTATGCTCATGGGATTATATAAGCATTAGATGCACCAGGATTGAAAAGCATGAGTTTTTACTGTCAGTCATCACGAACTCACCACTGATACATGGTCAAAGTTTTTAACTCTGAGTTCATTTCCTAGCACAGAAGTGTTCTTTGATGCACTTTCTGTTGGAGAGCTCCTTCCACTGCACAAACATGGTCCTGTAACAATCATCTTCTGTAGCATGGATGTGTCAATTAAAAGCTATGTCTGTACACAGAGCAGCTCGAAGACACTACCAGCAGTTCACTGCTAATTACCAGGGTAAACATTTGTACTTTAAAGCTGACAAACAGGATAACAACTCAAAGCCCCATGAGTTCTAAAAAGATTTTGTCCTGACAAAAGATACCTCGGTATGTGACCCTCACCCATCTATGGTTAACGGTCAAAGAAAATACTTCTTAGAGGCACAAGTGCCATGGGCAGTGGCTCCCATAAATCCTCTCAAAAGCCAGTCCCCACACAGTGTCCAGGGATACTATTCCAGGCAGCCAGTTATTTCTGATTCACAGTTTCCTTGGCAAACAAGGGGCTTCAGACACCCTAGCAGGAGCTCCTAACTGATGCTTCATGCAATCTCTCCACACCAATATATTTTTACTTGGAAAGCTGATGAAGACAGGAAGCTGATCACAAGCAAGCTCCCTGAAGGAGGGAAAATGGCTTATGAACATAAACACCTTCTAGCCCTGGGCTACTCGCCCTGAGAATTGGCTTCACTGTGGGACAGTTACTTACAATGCACCCTGTGCCTAATCCCCCAAAAAACTGATGAAAATGGTCAGAGGGGAATTCCAAAGTACCTGTACCTTTGATCTTGCTCTAGAAACACAGGCTGCTAATAAAAATAAAGCCAATTTAGAAACGAAAAAGTAGATGCTGCTCAAATTTGAAGGCCATTAGCAGTGTAAGAAAACTATTAGCTATAGCAGATGTAAATTCCTCATAGTTAATCATTTTTGATCAGCTTTAATAGACTGCAAATCAAACAGGCTAAAGCCTTAATGATGTCATAATGTTCATTAATAGGAAATCCTGAGTACAGAAGATCTATGCATTCCCTAATCACTTCCACTTTATGAACTGGTTTGAAAAATCAAAGAATTTCTCTTTTTGAAGAACAAAGTTTTAAAAAAGGGATTATTACAAATTCTTCAAGGACCCATCAAACGTTTTAATCTATTTAATCCACATACAGAAGATCAGATTCTGCTCCAACATAATTTCTATATTTTTTTAACCTTTTCACTCACAAATTCAAGCTGACAATGACATCAAGAATATCCACAACATTAGGGGAGGGGGGATATGATCACAATATAATAATAAGTTGCATGCATGGATGACATTCTCAAGAAATTAACAAAAATATTTTTTTTAAAAAACCCACAGGAAAAAACTAGAATAAAGTTATGCTAAATGCTGCATTCAAGTGGGTATTTCTCCTCTCTGTGTTTTACAAATGTCCTATTCTATGGCTACATCATTTTCATAATAAAAACCTGGAAATGAAGACAATTCAAGGTTACCAAATTTAGTTGACTATAAAATAATTCTCAAACAAATAGGCAGAAAGGAGAGACATTCAACTAAGATCAAGAAGATGCTGTCTGGAAAGGTTCCTTAGGCTCAGGGGAAGTTTAAAGACAAGCCCATCAGTAGTATTTCCTGGCAGCACTGTCCTTGGAGACAGAGAGCAGCCGGAGCCCCCTTCCCGGAGGCACCATGGACTCAAACCAAGGCATGTGCGGCAAAAACTGAATTTTTCCACGTTTATTAGCCTATGTGCCTGGGGAATCTCAGAGCACTTTTGAAATCTGCTCTTGATTCAGTTTCAGGAGAGGAAAGTGAGACTCTTCCATAAACACCACAATGAACAAGAAACAGTGGCCACACTGGCAAGAGAAGCTATGGTGGGTGACCACACCGACTCGCCAGCATTCTGTTACCCACTGGCATAGGGAAAGGGCAGGTAATATCTGTATGCATGCAGGGCTGGGCATCAAGCCGAGAGCCCTACACATACTAGGTAAGCACACGACCTCTAAGCAACACCCTCAGTCCAACCTTTGTTTTACAGATTATATTTCATAAATTTAACTATATTCATTTAAGAAACTACAGTTATATCCATGAGACTATGAACATCCCACTCACTACTGGCAGCCCACAAAGGGGACTCTCCATATCCTTTTAGGAGGTTGTTTGGGGCAATAAATGCAAATTTTGTACTTAAAACAAATGTGTATCTCATAAGATAAAAATTTAAAGCTCACTTCTTCAATGTTCCCATAGACACTGCACAACAATAAATTCACACAGAAAGAGTATGAATGCTGACTGTACAGGTTTATGAAAATAGATATCTCTCAGTGAGAATTTCAGAGTCCATACCTCAAGAAATCACAGTTTCTCATGTTTGTAATCCTTGCACTCAGGAAATGAAGGCAGAGGATCCTAGAGTTGAAGGCCAGCACGGATTACATAGGGAAGTCAAAAAAGATTTTTTAATAATAATAAAAATAAAGGAAAGAAATCATAGCCTGTACCCAACAGGCTAATGCAGCTTCCTTGCTTGATCTCTGAGTGGCATCCTTAGCTCCATCCAAGGTGTCCGGAGGTTGTGCATCTGTGTAGTCCCACGGGTCCTCGGGCAGGGTCACAGCTGCTGGCTGGTGAAGAAGGATTTAGTCTCCCTGCAGACAGGATTTACACAGAGCGGGCAGCTCAGAGTCAACTGCTTGGAGCACATCTTGTTTGACTGGATATGCGAGTGTACCAAATCAGCCAGGGCCTGCAAGACACACGGCACACAGAGCCATCGGCAGTGAGAAGTCTGCCGATCCCGGGTGCATGCCCTCTGCTCATCTGCTGGGATAATTGCTCTGGTTTGGGGTTTCTTTTAATCTGAGTTTGAAGCCCTTGAACAGAATTCAGTAACATCCTCCTTCCTGAGCCTCTTCAGCGTACACAAAGTGAAAACAGAGATTTTGGGAAATAAATCCTCTTACCCCACACCCACTCCACCTTTCTCTGAAAAGCAGACTTGAAATCAGACAGAGGTGGGCAAAATAAGAAAACTGGGGCTACCTAAAGGAAAAGGGGGGAGCAGATAAGGAATTCGATCTTATTTTTGTAATTAATTGGAACTCCAAATGTACTAATATGTGAGAAAACCAATATTCTGCAAGAGTTTCTCAGAGGATTACTCCCGGTATGTTCTACTAAAATGGTTGTAACACTCCAGTGTTAGAT
Source organism: Nannospalax galili (assembly GCF_000622305.1). Taxonomy (NCBI): domain Eukaryota; kingdom Metazoa; phylum Chordata; class Mammalia; order Rodentia; family Spalacidae; genus Nannospalax; species Nannospalax galili. The sequence goes on along the minus strand of NW_008357638.1, from coordinate 1,599,048 downwards.
ACCTTAGAGAACAATGGATTTCCATTAAGAGACTCTGCTCTCCGGATCTTTTCAGCTCCACACTGAATCAAATGAGTATGGGGAACAAAAACACAAGACACATTTTATTTTCCTTAGAAAAAAAAAAAAGCTGAGTGCTACAAAAGAATAAACACACAGGCGCACACATACACAACTCAGTCTGAGCTTGACTGGTCACAGACTGTTCACAAATGACAATCATGTGGGCTGATTCTGTTACCAGAAATTGCTCTTCCATGGCTGTGTCCTTCCCACAGGTGGTCTGCTTCCAAACCGCACCCATCCTATATGGAATTCTCAAAAGTAATTTAGGTCCACTTATTCTTTTTCTTACTCTATTTTTCTAATGCATATCTTATAGACTCTACTTAAGTAAAAAAAAAATACTGTTTTAATTAAGTATAATTTCCTAATTGCTTTGATCCCAAGTGCCAAAATAAAGGAAATTAATTTATGGACTCTAAAACATATTGGATCTAAACTGGATTTGATGTGGACCTGAGTTTTAACATAAATTCTGGCAGAAAAAAAAATCTAAGGAAAAAAATCTGAGCTTTGTTTAGTATCATCCTTTTCCCCTCTCCAAAAACATTCAGTCAATTATCTCCAGTCACTGAGAACTGTCTAACTCCGATCTGCTCAGCAGCTGGAGTCTTCTCTTTCCTTCCTGCTCACGGCCAGTTGCTTTATCTTTTACACTGGCGCTCGCTACCACAAGCAGAGCACACAGGAAACACATTGAGATTCAGCAAACGCCTCAGCTCTGTCCAAAAAATCATGAAGGAAAATGCAAGCCAACAGTGAACCTGTCCTCAGAAAACTATTGGAAAAATGAAAATATTTATAATCAAGCAGTAAATGATAGTAAAAATGCCTTAAAATAATATTAATCAAGGATTTGTTAAAGTAACTATAAAGACATAATTTATCTACTGATTTATGTCCAAAATGTTTTTATGAAAGAAACAAAGATTATGAAACAGTATAAATATCATTTTGTTAAACATCGAAAGGTGATTTTGTACGAAAATACAGACATTTAGGAGAAAAAGGAAGCTCTTGTCAAGAAACTCCAATGGACTCTCATATGAACATTTGAAAAGTGCCCTGTTCTGACTTTTTTCTAGTTCCCTATCTAGAACTTGTAATGCTAATTACTCTTGCCTTTACTTTTCCTTCACATCTCCTATTCATGATTCAAGGACATTCTTCTCCCCTTAGAGACAATGGTTATACAATTTGGGAGTCTTTTAGATAGACCACTGCAGGGGTACTCCAACTGACTCACCCTGTGTCCCTGTTCAGCATGAAAGAAGCCAGAGCAGTCTGTGTC
>NW_008357638.1:1586274-1597564 GCF_000622305.1 Nannospalax galili | reverse complement strand
GGGTTACCTCTTCAGAGGGGGGAATGTTGGAGGAGAGAGTGGGCATGGATTTGATCAAAACACCTTATATGCATGTATGAAATTCTCAATAAAGTTTTTGTAAAAAATTTAAAAAAAAAGAAAATATTAACATGTTCTCTTTGAGGGGAAAAATTGTGAGTGTATTCTATCCTCTGTGCTAGAACTTCTCTGAATTGTCTAGGTCTTTATGATTTTTGTTACCAAAAAGTAATAGTCATTTATATTTTGGGAAAAAAAGTTTAAAACTTTTAAAAGTTAGTTTCTTAAAAAAACTATTTTTATTTTATGTGTATGAATGTTTGTCTGCATGTATGTATGTGCACCACATACATGCCTGGTGCCCACAGAGGCCAGAAGAAGGTACCAGGTCTCCTGGAATTGGGGTTACAGATTCTTGTGAGCCACCACATGGGTGTTGGGAACTGAACCTGAGTCCTCCTTTGCAAGAGCAGCCAGTGCTCTGAATTTCTGAGCTATCTCTCCATCCTAAAATGTTAGTTATTTTAAGCATATTATATTTTCCCATCAAAATAATGAAGGTTTTCTTTATTTTCTGCAGGGATTAATTTATTAGTCACCAATAATCCCCTTGGCTACTAAATAATAACTTAGCTTGTAAGATGAATGCATGTAAAAAGTCATTCAATGCAGACAAAAATCGCTTGCAAACACCCTACATTAACTCTTATTTTCACTGAAATCTTTTTAGCAAGCTTACAATTAGCCAAAGTCACAATGAGGCCACAGGGGCATCACTAAATGAAAGCCATGGGCATCAATGAAACCTCATCTTTGACAGTTACAATTTGCCAGCAAATTACTACTGATGAGTAAATACAGGCACTCCTTAACTTCATCAGTGTTTGACTGATGACTACCATAAACACACAAATAACAGAGTTGAGGGCTGGTTCAAGTTTTGCCCCAACTTATTCTCTGCTCTGCTGTTTATCTGCCCCCCCAGAGAGGGACTGTGAGGCCAGGTTTCCATCAATCACACATGGGAAGACCACAAGTTCTCACAAAGATGGGAGAAAGGAAAGGGCTTCCTGAGTCCCCATGGTTCCAAACTTCCTGTAGAAACAGCTATAAACCAGGCCAGCCCTCAAAGCTACAAGATAGGTAAGCAATAGTTTTTCTTCACCCAGAATGACAAGTCACATCCATCTTAACAAACAAGAAGATACCAAGGGTGGTATTTGTTATTTCAATAATCAGATTGATCACAACATGTTAGCAAACAGCTAATTAAGTGAGTGCATAAAAGAGGTCAAGGAAATCACAACACAGACCACTTCTGTGCTTATTCTGCATTCTTTCCTGAACTGACAATGTCAGCTAGAAGCAGTGTAACAGTCCAAGTAAAGGGTACTACTTATTAGGTGAAGAGAATGAATTATAGAATGATACATATTTCTCCTTAGACCAGGTGAGATATACGATTCTTTATTGCTAAAGAAACGCCATAGTTAATCCTTTCACATAGTACAGTAACTTACACCAAACAAAATGTTAGCTGCAGTGATCCTGGGCCATGTGGCTTAATAAAGGCACAAATGTCCTTTCCCACTGCTGATGTGGAACTAATTCACAAAGTATTATTCAAAATGAGGAGGACATACTATATTAAAACACACAAACAGTATTTTTGAATGGCATAATTTGATGGCTGCACAAAAATTTTCCTTTTAAAACAAATCATGGGCTGGAGAGATGGTTCAGTGGTTAAGAGCACTGGCTGCTCTAGCAGAGGCCCTGGGTTTGATTCCCAGTAGGCACATGGCAGTTAACAAATGTCCATAACTCCAGTTCCAGGGAAATCTGATGCCCCCTTCTGACCTCCACAGGCACTGCACAACACTGACCTCCGTGGGCACTGCAAAACATGGGTGCACTCACATGCACGCAATACATTCATACACATAAAATAAAAATAATATTTAAAAAATTATGATGAGATTAAATAAGACAGATGGGTGCACTTACCTTCTTGGCTAAAACCTGAGAGTATTCAATATCCAGTTCATAGAGCGTCTCAATGTGGTCACTGGTAAATGCTATTGGAACCAAAAGGATATTCTTCCTCCCCCTCTCACAAAGCCCTTGGATAGCCTCATCTGTTTGAGGACCCAACCAGGGGATTGGACCAACCTGAGAAAGGAGGATGAATGCAGAAATGGAACATTTCTTCTGACATGTCTATAACATATCAACCCCCCAACACATACACAGACACAGAGTATTCATTCCTGCTCACTAGGCTGAGAGCCACTCTTATACCTCCTTCAATGAGTTTAAGTATTTGCACACTGACACTTGAATCCTTCTAGAAGTTGACCTAATATAGTTTCTGTCATTAAAACTATAAATAAAATATCAAAACCTGTGGAACCTCCCATCCAGTCACTCCATTTCCCCTTCTATATTACTTGCTCTTTGCAGAATTCTTTCTGCCCATGAGGTGCTATCAGGTTATAGACTAGCTTGTTTACATAAAAGAGCCCAATCCACCCATTTTATAAATAACTCCTAAAACAGATTTCAAGAGCTGATTGCCTACAAATGTATGGAGAGCACCTACCTTGGACTGCCAAACCAGTCTGTAGGAGTTGGAGTAACCCAGCCTTTCCATGACCTTGTGGACAGTGGCACCTACCTCCTGGGGATAGGGGTCCCCTCTGTTGACAGCCTACATAGAGACATAATGATATTCTATCACCAACACTGTGAAGGGCATCAAAAGCCTCTGGCTATGCAGTGATAGGGCCTCTCTTTCTGTCTCCTGCACTAGTGACAATTTTAGCAGTCCTAGAAATTCCTTCATTCCATTCCTTCACTGGCCAAAGATCACTGCCCTCAGTCAGCTCCAAGATCCCAAAGAAGATGTAAAATTCTAGGCGCCATGTTATTTGTAGGAGATGGACAAGGACTGACTACAGAGGTAGTGGGGTGAATGGCAGACTTCTGGGCAGGAACTCACAATGTGCAGAACTGCTGAGTTAACTCTAAACACTAAAGGAAGAAGAGGTGGAAAGACACAATTCCTACTACAAACTCAAGAATATGAGCTGTACCGTCTACTTTTTCTCTCCCCATCCTTCCCTGACAACAGATAGGGAACATCCTTCCCAGATAAATGATTGTTTGCATAGCATGTGTTTGATACGTATTCCTGACTCAGACTATTAATACTTTTGAAAACATTCAGTATAAGTTTTGTTTTAATATTTTGTAGTGCACTGATCCCCTGGTTCCTTCACCCTGCTTTATGATGTTTACCTCCTAATCTACCCAACTATTTTGTTGTGCATTATGTACCATCTTTTCCTGGCACTAAATAGGGACAAAGACCTTTGTCTGTTTTCTTCATTCCCATATCCTATGATAGAACAGTATCTGTTGTGCATAATAGGAGCTCATAAATACTATATTGGTGACATGAAATACTGATAAACTCCTTTATGATATTACTAGTGACTAAATAGTCATTAGAAACATAAATGTAGAAGGAATGAAAGAAATAGAGAGTTGCCTTTGGTACAGTAGAGTAGCAACTGTTACAGGCAACATCTACTGATGGCAAGAGGTGGCAAGGCAGCACCTGGAATGTTCTAGTGTGAATGTTTGTCTGCTCTCTCAGGAGCTCCACTCTGGCACCCTGGGTCTCATCACACCTAGGATGGACCTGAAAAAAGGTCATGACACCAGAAAGGACTATGATCAGGTTAAAATGAAAGAGGCAGGCTTCGGACTGGAGAAATTTATCTTCAGAACCGCTACCCAAAGTAGCAGCTGAGTTGCACAGGGCTTGACTCTGTTGACCACCAGGTGGCAATATGGAGCAACAAACAGAGTAACCACAACATGAGGTTGGCTCTATTTAACATGCAGTTCAAATCTGATCATACCTAAGAAAATGTAAACCTTCACCTCTCTGGTTTGGAATGTAGTGTTCTTAGGACAGAATACTAGTTCCAGGCTGATGAAATTGGGTAATTATTTCAAGCCTTATTGTGTATCATACAGCACACTAGCATGACCCTTCCATGTTTCCTGAAATCCAACAGTCATGGCACAGATAGTGGTATTTTAATGAACAAACTACTATAACGTGATGACTTAAGGAACAACTGGATCACAACCTGCTATGCTATATACTCACTGGTCAAGCTGTGACCCCTAGTCTTAGCAAATTAGAAACTGCAAAGGCTTCCTGGAATTCAAATGGTTCCTACCAAGTCTTGAGGATAGAAGAACCAGGACGGAGGACAGCATGCCAGGGTGAATGGAGCTGGCAGTACAGTTCAGCACACTGAAACTACAGGCTGAGCTCCTTCCACACAGCAGGCAAAGCGCACTTCTTTTAGCTGATTCACTTTTTAGGAATTCTCTGAATACATTTTTTTTTCAGTTATCATTTTAAAGAGGGTTACTAATAAGAGATCTATTTGTAATATTATAAGTTGAATTAATTGCTGGGAAGTTTCAAGAACTGAGTCTAAGGGCTGGATAGATGGTTCAAAGCAATGACTTGTTAAAAGCACTGACTGCTCTTGTAGAGGACCTGGGTTCGAATACCAGTACCCACATGGCAGCTAACAACCATCTGTAACTCCAGTTCCAGATTACCAACAAAATGTTCTTACTTACAGACATTGGCAGTGAGTGGGCAGAAAACAGGATGACGACTTCACTTCTCTTCTCCAGTGGAAAATGGTCCAGTTCCTTCAAAATGTGGTCTGCAAAGCACTGAGGGGATTCCAAGAATGGGGAAGGGGAAGTGAAAGAAAGCAAGGCAAGGAAGAAAAGCATTTCAGAAATGAGAACTATACCAAAAATCTCAGAGCAGCCCTCAAAAATCTGGAACTCTCCTTTTTTATATTAAAAAGATTGAAAACAGTACAGGTCTCTTTGCTTTGGCTCATCTTCAAAATGGATCAGAATGTTGCAGGGCCTAGGGAATTTGATGGGAAACTTCTAAAGCCCACTAATGGCTCATTGCAAATGAATGCTGAGGCTCTGCTTCCCCTCGGGAAGAGCAGGGCACATTTCCAGATGGAAAGGAAACACAGATGGGAAGAAGTTGTTTTAAGACCTCTCATTTGCTCTGTTAGCAGTAACGCAGCTTACAGGGTCTTTCTAAATCTTCCTCACTTTGGCATTCAGACATATCACATTAAGACACATTAGCCAGAAATAGGAGAGAAATATCAAAATCTTCTATTTTTATGACATGTTTCTAGGAGTCTAGGATCTGCATGAAGGCAATCTTTCTCACAACCTCCATAATGACAGATGAGACAGGCTGTACAACCCCCATTAAATGCAGAGAGGGAGAAAAGATGTGGCGGACGTGTGGGCCACATAGCCACATGTGTGAATGTGGACTAGAATTCAGGCCCTGCTACCTTCAAACCTCTGTCCACCAGACCTTGTCTAGTTGGCACTTGCTGATTCACGTGGGTAGGTGCTGAAACATCAGATCTGAAGACGTTCTCTTTCATCTCCCACTGAATCATTCCTTGTCATTTAGCTTATAAGGGAAATTCTACAAAGGGCAGCCATGGGTCAACTGATAAAACTGGAATGCGAATGGAAATTGGAGAGAAGTTGAGTATTGATGTTAAATTTACTGATGTGGAATGTTGTGCTATAATTATGTTAAGAGACCAATTCTGGCCTCAAGATATATACTCAAGCATTCATGTCTAGAAGGTGGTGATATATACACACACTCACACACACACACACATACACATATACACACACACATACACACACACACACATATTCATACACATCTGCTCTCAACCTGCTCTCAAGCAGTTCTGATAATATATATATTATAACTATACAGACAGACACATAATATAAAATTTTCCAATATATAACATATATTACATGCATCTATTATATATTATGTATATTACAATATGTATATATTATATAGAGACATATATATATACACATACACGTACACAGAACATGTAAATTACAAAGCAAATGAGACAAAAGTTAACATGTGAATACAGATGAGAATTCCTTATACTATTTTTAAAGATCTTATTTTATTTTTCATTATGTGTATGTGTGTGGCTATGTGTGGGTATGTGCATGTGAGTACAGGTGCTTGCAGAGTACAGAAGAGAGTGTCAGATCTCCTGGAGCTGGAGTTACAGGCAACTGTGAGCTGCCTGACATGAGTGCTGGGAACCAAACTTGAGTCCTCTCCAAGAGCAGTATGTGATCTTAACTGCTGAGCCATCTCTTTGGCCCCTTATACTATTCTTAGTCTTGTAACTATTTTGCATTTCTTAAATTAGTTCCAATTTTAAAAAATTAAAGAACAACATAACGGAATCATGCATATTTGCACATTTTCCTTGTTCGGTCAAGGAAACACATGAACATTTCCAGTGTTCAGTCAGTATTAACTATTCCCTAAGAATACTGAGATACTAATCATTTGAGAACTCACAAACTTTGGTAAGTAAATATCCTAATGTAAAAATAAGGTCTCTCTTTCTCTCTCTGTCTCTGTCTCTCTCTCTCCCCCCCTTCCCTCTCTCTCTCCCTCCCTCCCTCCTTCTTCCCTAGATAGTAAATGTGATAACAGTAATAATATCTGACACAAACAAAAAAGCTGTATTTTTGACGGCCTTTACAGTGTTTAGAAAGCAACACTGCCCAGAAAAGATTATTTTTGGAGAATAGCCTAGATAAGGAGGTGACTGCAAAGTTTATGAAGGAGCTTGGAACATAAATTTACTGCAATTATTCCAACAGCTAGGTAAACATTAGAAAAATGGTAATAAAACTACTTTGAGCAACTACTACTACAGTAAGTAGTAATGTGGATTAAAGACAATGTTTTTGTTGAGTTTAGGTTAGAGCTTCAGGGGTTTGGTCCCCGCTTCCTTTCCTTTCCTTTTCTCAGCTTGTAAAATTGCAAGCAAGAACACAATTCCTTGATGTTTACAAGGTTCTATGCCATCTTCAAAACTCAGGCATCACAGGCAAACAGAAGTGCTACTGAAACCACCTAAAACCCATCCTCCATTTTTCTGTGTGCAGGCCCTGTGCAAAATGAAAGAGGCCAGGCCTCTCAGAGCCTTCAATCACACCATCCAGGAGGGTGGATAAATGCCTCTAAAATTCCCTTTCATTTTATGAACAGAGACTTCCTCAGTTAAGAGACCTTTCCATCTTTCTGCTTTCCCCCTTTTCAAAGGGCTGAATTTTAATGCAAATCTAATTACTCCCTCGATCAGGGCAGGCAGATGCTGTGCAGATCCCTCACTCCCTGTGCCACATGGCAGCTCAGACCTGAAACATCCCTCCTTCCCTGCCACAGGCTCCAAGAGAAGCAGCCCGGCACTTGGGTGCTCCAGCCAGCACAGGCTGGACCCAGGAGAGCAGTGGAAGGCACACAGTCCACAGGGACAGCCATCTAGTGAATCTCTTTCTTTCCAATTTTGACTTTAAACTGGACTTCAACCCACGTGTTAACCCTTTAAGTGCCTGCAGGACACTGCTCAGGGGAGAGCAAGCTTGATTTTAATAACATCTAGCACCGTCTAGTGGTCACAGGTTTTAAGTGTCACTAGTCTTTTTAAATTAACTGTTTTACTAGAGATAACAGATTAAAGAATAAAAAACAGAGTGAAATCCAAATTACTTCATATTTCTCCTACCTAAAACAACTCAAAAGCAGAAACTTCTACTGACTCCAAAAACCTATTTGAATGACTTAGGGCAATATTTTACCAACTGCACTCTCCAGGCTAAAAAGAAAAATTAAAATAACATGAATTCAAAGCTACTGGTTTTAAAATTTTAATTTAAATGAGTCTCCTAAAAATCAAGCATAGATTAACATGACTATTATAAAGATAAGTCTTCAGGAAAAATGTGAAACTTCTTTTAATCTATGTAACTTTCCTATTGTTAAAATGTTAAATTTATTTTCATGTTTCATAACATGGCACAATTTTATTTTATGTTTTTAAGACAGAGTCTCACTATGTAACCCTGGCTCACAATATAGATGAGACTGGCCTCAAACTCAGAGACTCACCTGCCTCTGCCTCCCAAGTGCTGTGATTAAACGTCTGTGCTACCATGCCCGGCTGAAAAATAAAAAATTTACAGGTTGTGCTAACGTCTCCCTGTAGCCCCAGCTGTCCTGGACCTTACTATGCAGACCAGGTTGGCCTTGAATTCACAGAGATCTGCCTGCCTCTGCCTCCCAAGTGCTGGGACTACAGGCATGCGCCACCACTCCCAACTGAGGGTCTAGATATCTTTATTTCTTTAATCCTTTGATATTTTAAAGGATTTGGAAAACAGAGAATTTAAGTTATTTGTTGGTCATTCAATCTATGTATGTGAATTAATTGAAACAGTATGCATTAATATAATCTTTAATGTTCTTCTGGTTACTGAGAAATACAAAACTCAAAAGCTAATTGTTATGATACAGTACTAAATCATATTAATCTGAGGAAAGAAGGATATAGCCTTTCTTTTTATAAATTTAAACTCCACATGTTCTCACTTTATTTTAATATTTTATTATTTTTATTTTATGTGTATGAGTGTATTGCCTGCATGTATGTGAGTGCACCCGTGTTGTGCAATGCCTCGGAGGTCAGAAGAGGGCTGGATTCCTTTGGAAATGGAATTAAGGATGGTTCGTAGCCACCATGTGGGTGCTGGGAATCGAACCCAGGTCCTCTGAAAGAGCAATCAGTGCTCTTAACTGCTGAGCCATCTCTCCAGCCCCGGAAACAGCCTTTTTAAACTTAAATTTTATTTTCACTTTTCATAATCAGTCCCAAATTGAATCATTTTGTTTTTAATTCCAGCACAAAATTTAAGCAAGAGAATGGCAGGTTTCAGAAGGACACTTCAAGCCAGGCAGGAACAGAAGCTGGCTCACACTAGGTACTGGGGTGACAGGCCGCTGCAGGTCACTGCTTACCTGGATGAGGAGGGGGTGCGTGGGCCACCTGTCAATTGTGCTCCACTTCATGGTGGGCTTCCTTCCCACCTCATTATAGTATCTGTAAATGGCATTTAAGCTGCTGCCTGAAATACAGAGGGGGCCACTTAGTAGACATGTTTGATTATGATGAAAATAAGACACACACTAGTAAAGGCAGTAATTGTTAAGTTCAAAGTCGGCAGCTGCTTCTACACAGAAACCTAGTCTAATTACAATCTTTTCAATACTCTGGAATGCATATAGATTTAACTACCCTGCAAATGAAGATCACCAAAGAGCGATCAATTTCAACAGACCTGCAAAGATTATTGAGGCCATTTCTACAGAGAAATGTGAAGGCTGCTGGTATATGAAATATAAGCAGTTGTGGACTTGCACAGAGTAAGTCTTAAAATGGAGAACATGTGGGGAAAAAAAATCCCACTGTGATGAAAATCAGCCCCATTACAGGCAATGTAGGGGGTGAGAAAGAAAGTCCAAGGGAGACAGGCATTATCCAGCACGCTAATTCAGGCATAGTTTTTTTCTAGCACAGTTGTTTTCTGGTATTTTCCTTTACAGTTGTTTTATTTTACCAAGTTATAATGTTAGTGTATATATATAATTTCACAACTAGAGTATTTGGGGGCTTTTTCACTTAATATTACACACTAAATATTTTCCAAGTTTCAATGGAAGCTTTAGATCCACCCTCTCTAATGGTGTCATCATAAGTCATGTAGCCTATTGTGGGTTCTATACCTTCAACAAAATTTCCATCATTCCCTAGAACAAATTAAATAAACATCAATGTAACAACCTGTATGTCTTTTCAATTTTTTTGGATTTATTTTTATTTTATGTGTATGAGTGTTTTGCCTGGATATAAGTGCACGCATACTGTGCAATGTCTGCAGAGGCCAGAAAAAAGACACTGGATCCTCTGGAACTGGAGCTACAAATGATTGTTAGCCACCATATAGGTGCTGGGAACTGAAACTCAGGTCTTCTGCAAGAGCAGCCAGTACTCTTAACCCCTGAGTCATCTCTCCAGCTCCCAAAACTTGAAAGGCAGAAATCAGGAAAATTCAAAGCCAGAAGACAGCTCATATACTAACCCAAAAGAACTTTTCCCTGGCCTAGGGAGGCTGACATTAGGAGTCAAACCCTAACCCTCTGAAACCAATCCTAACAGGGACTTCTTACTCCATTCTACCATACAGCAAATTTCAACATAACCCGATGCTTCCCACCACCAGTCTCCTGGGTTCCCTACTATAGGAATTACCTGTTAAGTTTCCAGTTTCAAAGCCTATTCAGGACAGAGCCATGGTTTAACTCAAATGTATACTTAGGCTAAGAGTCAACTTTCAAAAGCTAAATGGGCTCAATTTTGGTGAGTAGATTATAGCAAATTAAAATAATCCAAATTTGGGAGTCAAAAATAATCTCAATAGGGGTAGGAGTTGGAGAGATGACTCCATGGTTTAGAGCACTGGCTGCTCTTGCACTGGCTGCTCTTGCAGAGGATCTGAATTGGATTCCTAACATCTACAGGACATCTCATAACTATCCATAACTTCAGTTCCAGGGAATCCAACAGCCTCTTCTTGCCTCTGTGGCACTGCACGCACATGCAAGTAAAACATATCATAAAGTAAAAATAAATAATTTTTTTCAATCTCTGAAGAAACCAAAGTAGTAGCATTGTATTCACTCTGCAGACTTCACTGTAACAGGTTAGTATCATTTTCTGATGTACAAAAGGGCTTCTGGGGGCCACATTAGCTCTCTCATATCAGTGGACAACATTTAATGAACTATGAGAGTCATTAGGAAGGGGAGAATATAAGTGAGAAAGATGCTATGAGAAACACAGCAAACACAGTACTGTCTAAAAGACACACAGTGAGGGGACACTCTAGTGGCTCAAAGAATAAGCATGTTTCCCAAAGGCTTTCACACCTTAGAAGTACAGGTATTGTCCTTACATATGAGCTACACCAGAGAAAAACTGAGTGCGCCCCCAGCTCTGATCATACACCAAGAACCAGCCATGACGTAAAATTGGTTGATCTGCTGCCATATAAATGATTTAATGTGCATAATTTTGAGGGCAGACATCTATATGCTGAGGTATATTTTGCAAAGCAAGACAAAAATATACCTTGAAAATTCTAAGATCTGACTCATTCTTTTATTTTATTTTTTTTTTACTTTTTGTTTTTTGTTTACCAAATATTTTAAAGCTCTAATAGATTTTCAAAATAAATCACAATTCAA